>NW_024401226.1:0-70465 GCF_905171765.1 Bufo bufo
TACAACCTGTATATCACATAAAGGATGGCCTCATTCATATTGTGATACAATTGTTCAGGTAGCGGGACTCCTACACTCATAAAGCCTATGCACTAAGTGAAATCAAAAACATTAGGAGCAAGGGCCTGCTGGTGACACTCTAAAATATTAGGGGCAAGGGCCTGCTGCTGATCTGACCATCTAAAAGATTTTGTGGGCAAGAACCTGCTGCCAAGCTGACCATCTAAAAATGTTTGTGGGGCGAGGGCCTGCTGCCGAGCTGACCATCGAAAAAAATTGTGGGCGAGGGCCTGCTGCCGATCTGACCATCTAAAAATTTAGGGGTGAGGGTCTGCTGCTGAGCTGGCCCTCTAAAACATTATGGTTGAGGGCCTGTTAGTGACCCTCAAAAACATTATGGGTGAGGGCCTGCTGGTGACCCTCTGAAACATTATGGATGAGGGCCCGCTGCTGAGCTAACCCTCTAAAACATTAGGAGCGAGGGCAGCCTAATAAGCATGTTGATATGATGAAGGAGGCGGAGGAGAACGATAAAAGAGAGATTGAACCATATACCCTTTTTAGTGGTGGAAGGGGTGTATGGGAATACAGTGCCTTAATGTTCAGCCACTTTCCTCTGATGGAGTAGAGAAGTCAGGGTCAATCCAGACCTTGTTCATTTTGATAAGAGTCAACCTGTCAGCATTTTCAGTTGACAAGCAGATGAGCTTATCAGTTATTATGCCCCCAGCAGCACTAAATACCTGCTCTGACAAAACACTGGCAACAGGGCAGGCCAGCACCTACAAGGCATAAAGCGCCAGTTCGTGCCACGTGTCTAGCTTGGACGACCAATAGTTGTTTAGGCACAGAGGGATCACTGAGGATGCTGACATGGTCTGCTACATACTCCTTCACCATCTTCCAAAATTTTTCCCTCCTTGTGACACTAGGCCACGAATCAGGTTGAGGATGCTGGCGGGGTGTCATAAAACAGTCCCAGGCCTTGGAGAGTGTTGTCCTACCTCAGTTGAAACTGCTATGTGTTCCCCTCGTTTCCCCTTCTCAATTGGCCAAGGAACTACTCGAGGGTTACGGGAAAGGCAGCCAAATATAAAGTCAGCCATGTGTGCCAGAGTCCCAACAGACAAAACTTTGCTGTCCTCATCAGGAGGATGACTCTCAATCTCCTCATCCTCCTTCTCCTCTTCTACCCATCCACGCTGAACAGATGAAATAAAACTTCTGAGGGTACTACCCTCTATAAGGGAGGCAACCGTCTCCTGCTCCTCCTCCTCATCATCCAATTTGCACTGAGAAGACGAACTGAGGGTGGTCTGGCTATCACCCTGCATACTGTCTTCCCCATTTCCACCTTTTCCACATGCAAAGCGTCCGCCTTAATTGTGAGCAGCGAGCGTTTGAATAGACACAGAAGTGGGATGGTTACGCTGATAATAGCGTTATCGCCGCTCACCATCTGTGTTGATTCCTCAAAGTTGCATAAAACCTCACAGAGGTCAGACATCAATCCCCACTCGTCGCTTGTGAAGAGTGGAAGATGACTGGAAAGGCGATGACCATGTTGCAGCTGGTACTCCACTACAGCCCTCTGCTGCTCACAAAGCCTGGCCAACATGTAGAACGTGGAGTTCCAGTGCGTGCTCACGTCGCACAACAGTCGGTGAGCTGGCAATTGCAAGTGCTGAGGTAGTGGTGTGACCCGCAGACACTGTTTGTGGACCCAGGCGTTTGGCCCACCTATTAGACATCAATCCCCACTCGTCGCTTGTGAAGAGTGGAAGATGACTGGAAAGGCGATGACCATGTTGCAGCTGGTACTCCACTACAGCCCTCTGCTGCTCATAAAGCCTGGCCAACATGTAGAACGTGGAGTTCCAGTGCGTGCTCACGTCGCACAACAGTCGGTGAGCTGGCAATTGCAAGTGCTGCAGACCGGCGGAAGCTGTCGATGACTTGCGGAAATGGGCACACACGCGGTGCACCTTCACCAGTAGCTCAGGCAAATTGGGGTAGGTTTTGAGAAACCACTGAACCACTAGGTTGTACACGTGGGCTAGGCATGGTATGTGTGCGAGCTTGCCGAGCTCCAAAGCCGCCACTAAGTTACAGCCATTATCAGACACAACCATGCCTGGTTGTAGGTTGAGTGGCGAGAGCCACAGCTCACTCTGGTCCCTTATCCCCTGCCAATAACTGCATTGGTCAGGGCACAGGTGATGTTACGGGACAAATGCTGGTGTAAGGCTGGGACTGCACACCGTGAAAAATATTGGCGGCTGGGAACAGAGTATCGCGGGACAGCCGCCGCCATTGGGCTGCGGAAAGCCTCAATGTCCGCAAGTCTAAATGGCAACATTTCCAGGGCCAGTAATTTGGAAAGGTGTGCATTTAGTGCTATGGTCTGTGGGTGGCTGGGTATTTGTGCTTTCGTTCAAAGGCCTGGGGTATAGACATCTGTACACTGCGTTGGGACACAGAAGTGGATGTGCTAGCTGATGGTGCTTGCGAAGGTCCAGGTGCATGGCGGGAAAATGCCGGGCCTGCGTCTTGGACAGGGCATTGGCCAGCACTTGTCACAGGGGAAGAGGAGGTAGTGGTGTGACCCACAGACACTGTTTGTGGACCCAGGCGTTCGGCCCACCTATTAGGGGGCTTTGATGCCATGTGGCGGCTCATGCTGGTGGTGGTGAGGTTGCTAGTGTTCACGCCCCTGCTCATTTTGGTATGGCACAGTTTGTATATTACAATTCTTTTATCATCCGCATTTTCCTCAAAAAAGTGCCAGACTGCAGAACACCTACCACTTGGAAAGGGAGATTGATGCAAGGTAGTGATTCAGGGAACAGTTGCAGGCCTGTTTGGTGTGGCCCGCCTTCTATTTTTTGCGACCCCGCTGCCCCTTCCAGCCTGTTGCGCTGCTGTGGATCCCTTCACCTCTGTACTACTTTCCTCGCTCGGCTTGCCACCTTCCAGGTTTGGTCAGTGTCTTCATCGTCCAGCACCTCCTCTTCCATTTCCTCACTCTGCTCATTCTTCTGACTTGTTGACCTAACAACAACCTCAGTTATTGACAACTGTGTCTCATCTTCGTCATGAACCTCTTGAGACACTAATTGAGGCTGACTTATTGGCAATTGTGTCTCATAATCATAATCTACGTCATCTTCTTCTGACTGTAGATGCTCCAGAGTTTGGGAATCGGGGTACAAGATCTCCTCATGTCCCTCTTTAAGCGGGCTTGGCGAGAGGCCCAAATTAAGGAATGGCGATGAAAACAGATCCTCGGAATATCCGAGTGTGGGATCACTTGTTTGCCAAGACTTTCCATGGTGGGTGGAAGCAGTATCGGGGTGAGGATTCTGTTGACCAGACTCTTGGATACTGAGACTGGACTTTGTGGAAGACAGGGTGGTGCTTAACCGACTGGAAGCATTATCTGCTGCAATCCAACTGACCACTTGGTCACACTGGTCTGACTTCGAGATTGGTGTCCTGTGCCGCCCTGCAAACTAGGACATGAGGTAGGTATCATGGATGAGTGTTTCTTGTACTCTGGCAGCAGGCACAATTTCACTGCACCCAGGTCCACCTCTGCGTGCACCATCAGCAGCACGGCCACTTCCCCGTCCCTTACTGCTTGCCTTGTGTATATTAAATGGTATATATGCTTGCAAGTATATCACACGTACAGTAGCACAGGTTTTGTAAGTGTATGTGCAAATAAAGTACACAGAATGTCACAGATATTTTTAGGATGTGCAAACGTTAAAGAGGAGGTATAGCGCAAGTAATGTCGCTGTCACCACCACCTAATAAAAAATTACACTGAATGAATGTCACTGATATTTAGCATGCGCACACGTTAAACAGGAGGTATAGCGCAAGTAATGTCGCTGACACCACCGCCTAATAAAAAGTTACACTGAATTAATGTCACTGATATTTAGTATGCGCACACATTAAACAGGAGGCATAATTCAAGTAATGTCGCTGTCACCACCGCCTAATAAAAAATTTCACTGAATAAATGTCACTGCTATTTAGGATGCACAAACGTTATACAGGAGATATAGAGCAAGCAATGTCGCTGTCGCCAGCGGCTAATAAAAATTACACTGAATAAATGTCACAGATATTTAGGATGGGCAAATGTTATACAGGAGATGTAGCGCAGGTAACGTCGCTGCCACCAGCAGCAAAAATTTTTTACTGAATATCACTGATATTTCGGATGAGCTAACGTTATACTGGAGATGTAGGGCAGGTAATGTCGCTGTCACCAGCAGCAAAATAAATAAGGATGAATGTCATTGATATTTTGGATACGCAAACGTTATACAGGAGACGTAGTGCAGGTAATGTAACTGTCCGCAGCCGACACCATCTACGGAAAAAGTACACTGGATGTCACAGATATTTATAGGCTGTGCACACGTTAGAAAGGAGATGTAGCGCATATAATGTCGCTGTCTGCAGCGGCCAAACAATTGTAATTTAGGGCATGTTGTGGCAAAAATATATATTGCTGCCACACACAATAGTCCTTAAATGACTTTTTGGTCTATAACAAGTATAAAAACTAAACTATTGCTATTTCAATACCTACACTATCTTTCCCTTCTGCTCTACAGCTCTTCCTGACTAATACTGAGCCGAACACATGTCATCGGGTGCAATATAGCACCCAATGACGTGTTACGGCCAGCCAATCACTGTAATGCCAGCAGCCAACATGGCTACGGCATTACAGGGAATGGCAGTACTTACCTGCAAGTTTATTGGCTGCGTAGCAGCCAACAAACGTGTGGGGAGGAGACTCGAGCATCGCGCTCGAGCACTCGCTGTATTCGCCGAACACCGCGATGTGCCGAGCATGCTCGCCCAACACTAGTCATCACGTAAGTGTTCTATTCATCCCACAGTTGACGTGAATTTTTTTCTTGAACCATTGGGTTGCTTTAAGCAATTTTAATGCCTCTACAGACAATTTGTGTCTGAGAATAAATCAACATATGTATGAAAATGGCACAAAAATGTTTCTGAAAAGCTGCATTACTGGCTTCAGGTGAAGATGAAGGGTGAGATATTCCCACTATCATCCATAATTAATCATTGTGAGTGTTTCCCATCTTTAACCTGTACAATATATAAATGTTTAATAGTTAGCAATGAATGCCTGCAGAAAGTAAGGATATGAAAGTCTATATTTTGCTGAGTTGCACTTGAAAGACTTTAATGTATTATACTTAGGATTACAAAAGGCTGACTTTTAGATTAAGTTAATGGAAATACACTGTGTTTCACCAAGCAAACCTTCCTCCAAACTGATGGGTTTTTAGCTTTACTTGTCACTGATGTAAAAATTTCCTTTGACATAAATTCTGCATTTGGAATAAAAAAGCATGTCAAAATTGCCTTTCTTTTAACGGTTTTCGCTTGGCGGCACTTTAGTTGCATACAAGGTAATGTTTCAGAATGGAAATTGCTGCAAAGACATATTTTATTTCAGGAATTGGCAGCATTTCTTTAGAATAAAATTAATATTTTGAAATGATATATTGATGTTAAAGGGGTTGTGTCACTTCATCACATAGCATTTATTATGTAGAGAAAGTTAATACCAACCAATTACAAATGTATTGTTATTATCCATATTGCCTCCTTTGCTGGCTTGATTCATTTTTCCATCACATTATGCACTGCTCGTTTCCATGGTAATGACCATTCTGCAATCCAGCAGTGGTGGTCGTGCTTGCACACTATAGGAAAAAGCACCCGCCTATATGAGCTCCCACGGTCCTGGCCACCGATGAACCGACACTTTTTCCTATAGTGTGCAAGCACGACCACTGCACCATTGCATGGTGGTCCATATGCTGAAGTGACACAACCCCTTTGAGGCTTTGAGTGATATCCATTGCTGATATATCAGGAAAATCTTTATTCAGTATTATAATTTGTGATATCATATGTGCATGGTTGCATTTAAACAATGTATAATGGGAGGGAAGTGATGCAAATGAGCTCTTAACAAGCTCTGCCTCTAATGCCACCAGATTTAAGGCAGCTATTCTATAAGTCAATGTTCAACTCCTAAAATAAGTCTTCAGACATGACTTGGATATTAAATAAGCCAGCACCTTATCTGCAGACAGCTGTTTCAGGGTGATTGCCCCTCATCAATGCAGAGCAGAGAGTACTTTCTTAATTGGGTGAGAGGCCTGTATCCGGGTCAGGGGGGAACTAACTCTCCTTAAATCATAGAGCCGAGGTCAGCAACCATCGGCAGTCCAGTTGCTGTGAAACTACAATTCCCAGCATGCTCCATTCATTTTTATGATAGTTCTTAGAAGAGCAGAGAAAGTATACATGACATGCTGTCATTCAGGCTGTTGGAGACTGACAGCTTCAAACAGCTCATGTCGCTTGCTGTCCCACAGTATGTCGTTCCCACCCGCCACTACTTCTCCAGGAGAGCCGTGCCCTCCCTGCACAACCAAGTATCGGATAAAATCAAGTGTGCACTGCGCAACGCCATCTGTGGCAAAGTCCACCTAACCACAGATACGTGGACCAGTAAGCACGGCCAGGGACGCTATATCTCCCTAACTGCACACTGGGTAAATGTAGTGGTGGCTGGGCCCCAGGCGGAGAGTTCTTTGGCGCACGTCCTTCCGCCGCCAAGGATCGCAGGGCATCATTCTTTGCCTCCTGTTGCCTCCTCTTCCTACTCAGCTTCCTCCTCCTCTTCTACCACCTCCTCATCCGGTCAGCGACAGACCTTCACCACCAACTGCAGCACAGCCAGGGGTAAACATCAGCAGGCCGTTCTGAAACTGATGTGTTTGGGGGACAGGCCCCACACCTCGCAGGAGTTGTGGCGGGGTATACAACAACAGACCGACGAGTGGTTGCTGCCAGTGAGCCTCAAGCCCAGCCTAGTGGTGTGCGATAATGGCTGACATCTCGTTTCAGCTCTGGGACTAGCCGGTTTGAAGCACATCCCTTGCCTGGCGCATGTGCTGAATTTGGTGGTGCAGAAATTCATTCACAACTACCCCGACATGTCAGAGCTGCTGCATAAAGTGCAGGCCGTCGGTGCACGCTTCCGGCGTTCTCATCCTGCCGCCGCTCGGCTTTCTGCTCTACAGCGTAACTTCGGCCTTCCTGCTCACCGCCTCATATGCGACGTGCCCACCAGGTGGAACTTCACCTTGCACATGCTGGAGAGACTGTGCGAGCAGCAGCAGGCCATAGTGGAGTTTCTGCTGCAGCACGCACGGGAAAGTCGCACTGCGGAACAGCACCACTTCACCACCAATGACTGGGCCTCCATGCGAGACCTGTGTGCCCTGTTGCGCTGTTTTGAGTACTCCACCAACATGGCCAGTGGCGATGACGCCGTTCTCAGCGTTACAATACCACGTCTATGTCTCCTTGAGAAAACACTTAGGGCAATGATGGAAGAGGAGGTGGCCCAGGACGAGAATGAGGAAGAGGGGTCATCTCTAACACTGTCAGGCCAGTCTTTTAGAAGTGGCTCAGAGGGAGGTTTTTTGCAACAGCAGAGGCCAGGTACAAATTTTGCCAGCCAGGGCCCTCTACTGGAGGACGAGGAGGATGAGGAGGAGGAAGAGGATGAAGCATGTTCACAGTGGGGTGGCACCCAACGCAGCTCGGGCCCATCACTGGTGCGTGGCTGGGGGGATACAGAGGACGCAGACGATACGCCTCCCACAGAGGACAGCTTGTCCTTACCTCTGGCAGCCTGGCACACATGAGTGACTACATGCTGCAATGCCTGCGCAACGACAGCAGAGTTGCCCACATTTTAACATGTGCTGACTACTGGGTGGCCACCCTGCTGGATCTCCGTTACAAAGACAATGTGACGTCTTTAATTCCCTCACTGGAGCGTGATCGGAAGATGCGCGACTACAGGCGCACGCTGGTAGACGCGCTACTGAGAGCATTCCCGACTGACGCCGGAAGACAAGTGGAAGCACAAGGCGAAGGCAGGGGAGGAGGAAGAGGTCGCCAACGCAGCTGTGTCAGCGCCAGCACCTTAGAAGGCAGGGTTAGCATGGCCGACATGTGGAAAAGCTTTGTCACCTCGCCGCAACAACCAGCCCCAACTGCTGATATTGAGCGTGTTATCAGGATGCAGCATTTGAACAACATGGTGGAACAGTACCTGTGCACACGCCTACACGTACTGACTGATGGTTCTGCCCCATTCAACTTCTGGGTCTCCAAATTGTCCACATGGCCAGAGCATGCCCTGTATGCCTTGGAGGTGCTGGCCTGCCCTGCAGCCAGTGTGCTCTCTGAACGTGTATTTAGCACGGCGGGAGGCGTCATTACAGACAGACGCAGCCGCCTGTCCACAGCCAACGTGGACAAGCTCACATTCATTAAAATGAACCAGGCCTGGATCCCACAAGACTTGTCTGTACCTTGTGCAGAATAGACAGTTCTAACAGCCTCAACCATCCATCCTTGTACTCAAGTGCACTTATTCCTTTTTTTTATATATATGTCCCAATATTTTGGGGGATACCCCTATGTAAAAATGCAAAATAACACACATCTGTGTTGGCAACCTATTCCTCCTTCGCTGCCGCTTCCACCTAGACCGCCATGTGAGCCTACACCACCACATCCACCAATTCACCGCCTCCTCAACCTCTTCCTCCTACATCATTCCTAAGTTTTATTTTTTTAAGGTCTTTTATGTTTTTTTAATTCATTTCCCTATCCACATTTGTTTGCAGAGCATTTTGCTGCCTTTTGCAGCCCTCTAGCTCTTTCCAGGGATATTTTAGAGACATTTTAGTGGCCAAAAGTTCAGGTCCCCATTGACTTCAATGGAATTCGGGTTCGGGTTCAATTCGGTTCAAGTTCGGGTCAAGTTCGGGTCCCGAACCCAAACTTTTTTTTCAAGTTTGGCCGAACCTGCCGAACCCGAACATCCAGGTGTCCGCTCAACTCTAGTCCAGAGTTCATTTCAAATGTGCTATTTGCATTTGGAATCTGTTGCTGTCAACTCTCAAGATGAGATAAAAAGAGCTGTCATTATCAGTGAAGCAAGCCATCATTAGGCTGAAAAAAAAAAAAAAAAACATCAGAGAGATAGCAAAAACATTAGGCGTGGCCAAATCGACTGTTTGGAACATTCTTAAAAAGAAGGAACGCAACGGTGAGCTCAGCAACACCAAAAGACCCGGAAGACCGCGGAAAACAAGTGAAGAAAACACCGTTCACAACAGTTGGCCAGATCAAGAACACTCTCCAGGAGGTAGGTGTATGTGTGTCAAAGTCAAAAATCAAGAGAACACTTCACCAGAGTGAATACAGAGGGTTCACCACAAGATGTAAACCATTGGTGAGCCTCAAAAACAGGAAGGCCAGATTAGAGCTTGCCAAACGACATCTAAAAAAGCCTTCACAGTTCTGGAACAACATTCTATGGACAGATGAGACCAAGATCAACTTGTACCAGAGTGATGGGAAGAGAAGAGTATGGAGATGGAAAGGAACTGCTCATGATCCTAAGCATACCACCTCATCAGTGAAGCATGGTGGTGGTAGTGTCATGGTGTGGGCATGTATGGCTGCCAATGGAACTGGTTCTCTTGTATTTATTGATGATGTGACTGCTGACAAAAGTAGCAGGACGAATTCTGAAGTGTTTCGGGCAATAGTATCTGCTCATATTCAGCCAAATGCTTCAGACCTCATTGGACGGCGCTTCACAGTGCAGATGGACAATGACCCAAAGCATACTGCAAAAGCAACAAAAGAGTTTTTTTAAGGGAAAGAAGTGGAATGTTATGCAATGACCAAGTCAATCACCTGACCTGAATACAATTAAGCATGCATTTCACTTGCTGAAGACAAAACTAAAGGGAAAATGCCCCAAGAACAAGCAGGAACTGAAGACAGTTGGAGTAGAGGCCTGGCAGAGCATCACCAGGGATGAAACCTAGCGTCTGGTGATGTATATGTGTTCCAGACTTCAGGCTGTAATTGACTGCAAAGGATTTGCAACTAAGTATTAAAAAGTGAAAGTTTGACGTATGATTATTATTCTGTCCCATTTCTTTTGGTACCTTAACAAGTGGGAGGCACATATGCAAAGTGTTGTAATTCCTACACTGTTCACCTGATTTGGATGTAAGTAGATATATTTATGCAGTGGCTCACCAGTCTAGTATTATGGAATGAGGTGCTCTATCTTCTGCACACCCAAAAGCCGTTAAATGTTAGAAAAGTAATTGTAGATAGGTTAGAAAGGCACACTCTCATATGTTGCTGCATGGACTAATTACAGAGATGGTGATAGTACAAAAATAGTGTATTTTTTATTTTTATATATTAAAAAATTGGTAGATAATGTTGATAGGGGTGGGGAGTCTTCTTTATGTCTTGGATGACTGTGTTAGGATTTAGGACGGATATTTGGCTGGGATATATGGGAATATAGTGTTTAGTTGCAATTATACAGTACAGACCAAAAGTTTGGACACACCTTCTCATTCAAAGAGTTTTCTTTATTTTCATGACTATGAAAATTGTAGATTTACACTGAAGGCATCAAAACTATGAATTAACACATGTGGAATTATATACATAACAAACAAGTGTGAAACAACTGAAAATATGTCATATTCTAGGTTCTTTAAAGTAGCCACCTTTTGCTTTGATTACTGCTTGATACACAGCTGATAGTCCTACTGAATAGACTGTTAGAATTTGTATTATGGCAAGAAAAAAGCAGCTAAGTAAAGAAAAACGAATGGTTATCATTACTTTAAGAAATGAAGGTCAGTCAGTCAGCCGAAAAATTGGGAAAACTTTGAAAGTAAGGGCTATTTGACCATGAAGGAGAGTGATGGGGTGCTGCACCAGATGACCTGGCCTCCACAGTCACCGGACCTGAACCCAATCGAGATGGTTTGGGGTGAGCTGGACCGCAGAGTGAAGGCAAAAGGGCCAACAAGTGCTAAGCATCTCTGGGAACTCCTTCAAGACTGTTGGAAGACCATTTCAGGTGACTACCTCTTGAAGCTCATCAAGAGAATGCCAAGAGTGTGCAAAACAGTAATCAAAGCAAAAGGTGGCTACTTTGAAGAACCTAGAATATGACATATTTTCAGTTGTTTCACACTTGTTTGTTATGTATATAATTCCACATGTGTTAATTCATAGTTTTGATGCCTTCATAGTCATGAAAATAAAGAAAACTCTTTGAATGAGAAGGTGTGTCCAAACTTTTGGTCTGTACTGTATGTCATATTCACCTTCACTGTACATCAAATACAAGTGCAGAGTGCTCAATTTAGTGCTGGGTACTTATGCTAAATACATAAAGTGCCAGATTTTGGCGTGTATGCGCAGAATAAGGTGCCTAGTGCTTAATATAGTGCTGAGTACATCGATTTGCCAGGTACATGGATATATATACTCATGCCGGATACATGTAGTGACAAATCTTGGCTGAGTATCAATTAAGTGCTGGGTATAACTGAATTTCAGTAATAATATATATATATATATATATATATACACCCTGTACAGAATTATTAGGCAAATGAGTATTTTGACCACATCATCCACTTTATGTATGTTGTCTTACTCCAAGCTGTATAGGCTCGAAAGCCTACTACCAATTAAGCATATTAGGTGATGTGCATCTCTGTAATGAGAAGGGGTGTGGTCTAATGACATCAACACCCTATATCAGGTGTGCATAATTATTAGGCAACTTCCTTTCCTTTGGCAAAATGGGTCAAAAGAAGGACTTGACAGGCTCAGAAAAGTCATAAATAGTGAGATATCTTGCAGAGGGATGCAGCACTCTTAAAATTGCAAAGCTTCTGAAGCGTGATCATCGAACAATCAAGCGTTTCATTCAAAATAGTCAAGAGGGTCGGAAGAAGCGTGTGGAAAAACCAAGGCGCAAAATAACTGCCCATGAACTGAGAAAAGTCAAGCGTGCAGCTGCCAAGATGCCACTTGCCACCAGTTTGGCCATATTTCAGAGCTGCAACATCACTGGAGTGCCCAAAAGCACAAGGTGTGCAATACTCAGAGACATGGCCAAGGTAAGAAAGGCTGAAAGACGACCACCACTGAACAAGACACACAAGCTGAAACGTCAAGACTGGGCCAAGAAATATCTCAAGACTGATTTTTCTAAGGTTTTATGGACTGATGAAATGAGAGTGAGTCTTGATGGGCCAGATGGATGGGCCCGTGGCTGGATTGGTAAAGGGCAGAGAGCTCCAGTCCGACTCAGACGCCAGCAAGGTGGAGGTGGAGTACTGGTTTGGGCTGGTATTATCAATGATGAGCTTGTGGGGCCTTTTCGGGTTGAGGATGGAGTCAAGCTCAACTCCCAGTCCTACTGCCAGTTTCTGGAAGACACTTTCTTCAAGCAGTGGTACAGGAAGAAGTCTGCATCCTTCAAGAAAAACATGATTTTCATGCAGGACAATGCTCCATCACACGCGTCCAAGTACTCCACAGCGTGGCTGGCAAGAAAGGGTATAAAAGAAGAAAATCTAATGACATGGCCTCCGTGTTCACCTGATCTGAACCCCATTGAGAACCTGTGGTCCATCATCAAATGTGAGATTTACAAGGAGGGAAAACAGTACACCTCTCTGAACAGTGTTTGGGAGGCTGTGGTTGCTGCTGCACGCAATGTTGATGGTGAACAGATCAAAACGATCTCTTTCTTTGCCCTGCAAGGACGTACGAGGCGTCCCATGTGGTCTGTTGTATGTATGTCGTGGCCTCCCACATGACAAGGCGGGTCAACACATCACTCCTGGTGATAGTTCTGATTCGTCCTTAATTTCAGGGCGGAAGTTCACTTTTGGAGTGTCGGGTTGCGATTGACTTTTAGCTTTTAGCTCTTTGCGATTGGCTTTAAGCTTTTAGCTCTTAGATCTTGCGGAAAAACAATATTTTAAATCATTTCGAATAATTTTAACTTGTATAACCCTCGAGTTCCTAAACCAAATGCGTTTCAGAGCCTATTACTGCTCCTTCCTCAGTGGCTTATAGCAGTATACTGGAACTAGTGAGGGTGTTTTAAGCAGTTTTCTTAAGGTGGGCGTTCCGATTATCCAATTAGGTGATCTCGAAGATCCGGACTGGCTTTCGTTGAATTTTGATTTTGTTCGAGTTGTTAAATAAAACGCAATGATGATCGCATGAGTGAAAAAAGGGGACTTGTTTTGAAATATTAAAAGTTGGTCTATTTCAGAACATCCTGTTCGAAAGCAATGTTGTATTTCCCTTAATGTCTCAGTTGAATGTTGTATCTTGGGCATTTGGAGTTGTTCGGTCTTATTTAAGTGGTAGACAGTGGGAATTCTTGGATGATGGTTCCTTTGTAATTTTTTCTGCATGTATGTTTGCAATTTTTTGCAAATTGATTTTCTAGATGCTTGTCATGAAAAACGCAGGTGCGTTTCAAGTGCGGTTCTCATGTGTTTTTGTGTTTTAGATGTTTTGGATATTATATGCAGTTATGTTATCTTGCAGTAACTTTTTGATCCTTTATTTCATTGCAATTAATGGGATATGTAGTAGCTGAGTGTTGGTCATAAAAACGCATTTGTGTTTTTATTGCGTTTTGTTTGCCTTTTTTTGTTCTTTCGTATTTGGTATACTTTTGTTATCTTATGGTGACTTCATACATTATTTTAGCGGTTTATATTTTAATGCTTGTGAGGTATTTAGGTATTTTGGATGTGGTATTGATTTGGTGAGAGATGAGGATAGGAGGAGGGGCCCCCCGGGGAGAGGAGATAGAGGTGCTGGTAACACAGCCGGACCTATATTTCCCGTCCCTAAGGGGCACCCCCATTTGTTACAGAAATCCAAAAATCTCTAGTTCTGCATTGAGGCCTGCTGGGGATATGGTGTCAAATTCAAATATTCTTCTCAATTCATCCCTGGACATATTCTCTATAGGGTTTCCTCCCCTCCAAGGTTTATGGATCTTTTCTATTGCTGTAAATATTAATGATGTTGGGTCACTATTACGGTATATCTTGTAGTGCTTTGATACTGAGTGTAGTTCGTATCCCTTTTTTATATTCGCAATGTGCTCTGCTATCCTCTTTTCCATAGGTCTTTTGGTTCTGTCTATGTATTGTTTATTGCATGGACATGTCAACATGTAGATGACATCCGTGGTGTTGCATGTTAAACAGTCGTTAATGCGATGACTAAATGAATTTTGTGTGGAATGAACTTCTGTTGTTTTTCTGGGGAATTTGGTCGTTTTGCAATTACTGCAATGGCCACATCTGTGAAATCCTTTTATTGAAAGCCAATTGTTTGGGATTCCCTTTTTCTTTTGTTTAATGGTTGGTGCTATTTTAATTCCTAAATTGGGGGCTTTGGTATATACAATAGTTGGTGTGGTATTCAATAATGGGCCGATAATTTTATCTTTTAATAAGTGATGCCAGTGTTTATTAATATTTTTTTCGATTGTTTTGTGCTGTGTGTTGTAGGGTAAGATAAGTCGCATTTCTTCATTTGATTGTGTGGGTTTTATTGGTTTTCTTGATCTTTGAAGAATTCTTGTCTGTTGTCTTGTCTGTTGTCTGTTCATTTTTTTTACTTTTTCTAGTGAGTCATCAATCAGTTTCTCTGGATATTTTTTGTCTATGAATTTTTGTTTCATGGATGTTGCCTCTTCTTCGAATTTTTTGTTGTCATTGCAGTTGCGTTTTAAACGCCTGAACTGACTTGTGGGGATGTTTGTTAACCATCTTGGGAAAAGGCAACTGGAAAAAAGAATATGACTATTTTTCATAATGGGCTTTTGATACATACTGCATGTAAGTTTGTTGTCGTTAATTTGAATCAATAGGTCGAGAAATTCTATTTGTGTTTTAGTGATTTTGTTTGAAAATGGTAGGTTTAGGTTATTTATATTTATGTTCTCCAGAAAGGATTGTAGGGCTGTTTCGGTGTCCTGCCAAATTAATATGATGTCATCTATATATCATTTACAGAGCACAAGACTGCCCCCCATGAGTGGTTGCACAACATCTTCTTCCCATTGGGACATAAAGATGTTGGCATAGCTAGGGGCAAATCTGCTGCCCATGGCAGTCCCTCTTGTTTTTAAATAGTAGTCTGATTCAAATACGAAATAGTTGTGTGTAAGTATGTAACGAACACCAGTAAGGATAAAGTCAATTTGTTCCTCTTTCAGTTGGTGTTTTTTGAGTGCATTGGTGCATTGTTCGTGATCTATAATGGTATAACGTGAATTCACGTCTAATGTGCCTAAGATCCAATTTTGTTGATATTCCAGTGTTTTAAGTATGGTAATGATATCGGTGGTGTCGTTTATGTAGGAAGAGATGGTTTTGACAAATGGTTTTAATATCTTATCAATATATTGAGACAAATTGGATGTTATTGAACCTATTCCTGATTAGGTTTGGTCTTCTTGGTGGTATGGTTGGGTTCTTATGGATTTTTGGTATGCAATAGAAAGCTGGTAACCTTTTTTGAGTTGTTGTTGTGAATTTATATTCCCTTTTTAATAGAATTACTTTATCTTGTCCTGTAGTGCAAAAGTCTATTCGTTTTTTATGATATTCTTCTGTTGGGTTAGATTCTAATTTTCGGTATGTCTCATGGTCTGAAAGTTGGAGTCTACATTCATGATTGTACATGTTGGAGTCTAATATAACTATAGCTCCTCCTTTTTCAGCCGGCCTTATTGTGATTTCTTCCATCTCTTGTAATTGTTTCATGGCTTCTTTTTCTTTCTTTGTTAGGTTATTGGTGTTTTGATTTTTTTTTTTTTTCTAATGTCTAATTCTACACTTTTGCGGAATGCTGAGATTTCTTGACTAATTTCTTGTCTTGGGAATTTTTGATTTGTTTTTTTAATTCTGTATGTGTATATTCAGTGTTCTCTTGAATTTGGATGTTAATTGGATTTTTTAAGAAGTATTTCTTCAGACATAGTTTTCTGATATATTTCTCTAAGCCTATGTAAGTGGCAAACTTATTTAAATTGGTTGTGGGTGCGAATTTTAATCCTTTGTTTAGTAGATTTTTTTGATCTGTCAATAGGGAAATTTGACTTAAATTGATAGTTATGTCTTCCTGTTCTATCTTTTGTGTTGTCTGACTAGGTGGTTTTCTTCGACCTCCTCTTCGTATTTTTCTCTTCTTTGGTGGGAGTATGGTTTTGGTGGGATCCAAGTTTGTTGTGGTGGATAATTTATTTGGGGATGTCTCTCGTATGTGGATTTTTGTTGTTGATATCTTGATGGGCGATCCCTTGTATGTTCCACATATGTGTTGTTGTGTCTTTGTCTCAGATTGTATTCGTGGGTGTAATGTTGATTGTGTCTTTTCCCCAAAGTTCGTGGGAGTGTTTTTTTGTGTCTCATTCTGTGATGTGGGGGAGTTTGGTCTAAAAAATGGGGGGAAGCTAGTGTTTCATATCGGTTCGTGGTTGTGATGTTGTATCATGGGGGTGAGTTATTTGGGTTTTGATTGTTGTGTTTCTATCTTTTTTGTCTTCTTGTTCCCTTTCTTTGTCTTTGTTGAGGCTTCTTCCTTTCTGTGGGGGATTCTCTATAGTATTATATCTCCATTCTGATTGATGTAAGGTGTGTTCATTTTGTTTGTTATATTTTAGTTTTTTCGCCTATTTATAGATTATTTCCCGTTCTAATAAGTCTAGTCCTTTACAGATTCTATCTTGCCATTTCCTGTATTCATCATCTTTCGGAGCTTTAGCTAATGTTTCTTTTAGTTTTTCAATTTGGGTTATGATTTCTTCTAACATTTGTGTACGTCTTTTAATTATTAGTTGTACCAGTGTGCATTATTGGGTTTTCAAAAACGTATCCCATTCTTCCTTGAACTCTTTACTATATAGATCTTGAGCCGGATCTTTTGTTAGGGTTAAGCCCTTAGGTGTATATCCACTTTCTAAATATTGTGTTAGAGTTTTAATCTTCCACTTATGCTTCAGTTGCTTGTGTAGCAATTTCTCTAGTTCTTTAAATGTGTCTGTATATCATAATGTGGTACTAGTTGACGGATCATTGGTAGTTTGTTCATCAAATGTATAGAGTTCTATTTTTCTACATTTGTCTTCCATGAAGCTCCAAATGTCCATTTTTACTAAATTGGGAGCTCAAACTGTTGGGTGTGTAAAGACTTGTCAAATAGATGTATTTATGCAGTGGCTCACCAGTTTAGTATTATGGAATGAGGTGCTCTAGCTTCGGCACACCCAAAAGCCGTTAAATGTAAGAGAAGAAATTTTAGATAGGTATGAAAGGCACACTCTCATATGTTGCTGCATGGAATAAATACAGAGACGGTGATAGTATAAAAATAGTGTATTTTTTATATATTAAGAAATTGGTAGATAATGTTGATAGGGGTGGGGAGTCTTCTTTATGTCTTGGATGAATGTGTTAGGATTTAGGACGGATATTCGGCTGGGATATATGGGAATATAGTGTTTAGTTGCAATTATATGTCATATTCACCTTCGCTGAATACATCAAATACATAAAGTGCCGAGTGCTCAATTTAGTGCTGGGTACTTATGCTAAATACATAAAGTGCCAGATTTTGGTGTGTATACGCTGAATAAGGTGTCTAGTGCTTAATATAGTGCTGAGTACATAGATTTGCCGGGTACATGGATATATATACTCATGCCGGATACATGTAGTGACAAATCTTGGCTGAGTATCAATTAAGTGCTGGGTATAACTGAATTTTAGTAATAATATATATATATGCTTTGGCTTTTTGAGGTAGTATGCTTCAAATATTTCCTAAAGGTGGTTAGCCTGGTAGTAGAATTCGTATAGCAGTCTTATGGTAGTCATATAAAAGTCGCATAAAATCCCATAGGTAAAAAGTTATAGAGCAAAAGAATATAAAAATAAAAATTAAGATAAAAATAAAAATAAAGATAGTACAATTAGATCCGCTCTGAATCGGTTAGATGTTGAATTTTTGGTACTTTACCGCTCCGCTGTGTGCTGTTCCGTTCGTTCGATCTCTTTCTTTGCCCTGCAAGGACCTACGAGGCGCCCCACATGGTCTGTTGTATGTATGTCGTGGCGTCCCATGTCACAAGGCGGGGCAACACGTCACTCCTGGTGGTGGTTCTGATTCGTCCTTCATTTCAGGGCGGAAGTTCAATTTTGGAGTGTCGGGTTGCTCTTTGCGATTGGCTTTAAGCTTTTAGCTCTTAGATCTTGCGGAAAAACAATATTTCGAATAGTTTTGAATAATTTTAACTTGTATAACCCTCGAGTTCCTTTTATCAAACGCGTTTCTGAGCCTATTACTGCTCCTTCCTCAGTGGCTTATAATAGTATACTGGAACTAGTGCGGGTATTTTAAGTAGTTTTCTTAAGGTGGGGGTTATGATTATCCAATTAGGTGATCTCAAAGATCCGGACTGGGTTTCGCTAAATTTTGGTATTGTTTGAGTTGTTAAATAAAATGCAATGATGATCGCATGAGTGAAAAAGGGGGACTTGTTTTGAAATATTAAAAGTTGGTCTATGTAAATACCCTCAAATTAAAGCTGACAGTCTGCAGTTAAAGCACATCTTGTTCGTTTAATTTCAAATCTATTGTGGTGGTGTATACAAGGTGGGCCATTTATATGGATACACCTTAATAAAATGAGAATGGTTGGTGATATTCACTTCCTGTTTGTGACACATTAGTATATGTGAGGGGGAAACTTTTCAAAATGGGTGGTGACCATGGCGGCCATTTTGAAGTCGGCCATTTTGAATCCAACTTTTCTTTTTTCAATAGGAAGAGGGTCATGTGAATACATCAAACTTATTGGGAATTTCACAAGAAAAACTATGGTGTGCTTGGTTTTAACGTAACTTTATTCTTTCATGAGTTATTTACAAGTTTCTCTTTGTTTACAGCCATTGACATGTCGCCGAGGTTAACACGTGAGGAGCGGATAGAAATTGTGTTGATGTCTGGTGAATGCAGTAACCGGGTCATTGCAGCAGATTTCAATGCAAGACACCCTACGAGACCAACCATCTCCCATGCTACAGTTAGCAAACTGCTTGCTAAGTTTCGTGAAACTGGTTCAGTGTTGGATTTGCCAAAATGTGGACGCATGAAATCTGTCTCTAATGAAGAGACATCAGTGGCTGTCCTAGCTTCATTCAGCAAGAGCCCACAGCGTAGCACTGGCCGCATGTCACTGGAGAGTGGCATTAGTCGAACATCCCTTCGGCGGATATTAGCTACTCACAAATGGCCCACTTACAAACTCCAGCTACTGCAGCATCTCAACGAGGATGACCCAGATCGGCGCACTGAATTTGCAGAATGGGCAAAACAAAAATTGGAACAGGACCCTCAGTTTACGCAGAAGATTTTGTTCAGTGATGAGGCAAACTTTTATGTGAATGGTGAAGTTAACAAACAAAACCACCGCTATTGGTCTGACACTAACCCACATTGGATAGATCCCTCCAAGACTGTTGGAACAAAAAAATTGATGGTATGGTGTGGTATATGGGGTACAAAGATAGTGGGGCCATTCTTCATCAATGGAAACCTCAAGGCCACTGGATATACGAAATTGCTACATGATGATGTGTTTACCTCTTTATGCACTGAAGCTGGCACGTTCCCTGAGTTTTTCTAGCAAGATGGTGCACCACCACATTATGGGTGTCAGGTCCGAGCATTCCTAGATGAACAGTTTCCTGGAAAGTGGATTGGTCGTCGTGGGCCAGTTGAATGGCCCCCAAGGTCTCCCGATCTGACCCCCTTAGACTTTTATCTTTGGGGTCATCTGAAGGCAATTGTCTATGCTGTGAAGATACGAGATGTGCAGCACCGGAAACTACGGATACTGGAAGCCTGTGCTAGCATTTCTCCTGCGGTGTTGCTATCAGTGTGTGAAGAGTGGGAGAAGAGGGTTGCATTGACAATCCAACACAATGGGCAGCTCATTGAACACATTTTATAAGTGGTCAGAAACTTGTAAATAACTCATGAAAGAATAAAGTTACGTTAAAACCAAGCACACCATTGTTTTTTCTTGTGAAATTCCCAATAAGTTTGATGTGTCACATGACCCTCTTCCTATTGAAAAAACAAAAGTTGGATTCAAAATGGCCAACTTCAAAATGGCCGCCATGGTCACCACCCATCTTGAAAACTTTCCCCCCTCACATATACTAATGTGCCACAAACAGGAAGTTAATATCACCAACCATTCCCATTTTATTAAGGTGTATCCATATAAATGGCCCACCCTGTAGAGCCAAGAATGTTAGAATTGTGTCGATGTCCCAATATTTATGGACCTGACTGTATATATGTGTGTTTATCCATATGCAAATGAGCAAGTTAGAATACCAGGGGCCAGGGCTGAATCCTTGAAGCACTGCTCTTGTAACCCCCCTGTGCTCTGCCCCCCCCCCCCCCCCCCTTTGTTTGACAAGGTTAGACATCAGGATGCTGAGGGCAGACCTGTGTCCTAGCATGTATGTAGTATATATGATATGTACTATAGCCTTACCATAATGAGGCTCTAAGGATTCAGCCCGCCCCCAGGTGCTCCAACTTGCTCATTTGCATAGGGATAAAAATAAAGATATCTCTGCAGCTCTTTAATGTTTAACATACAGACAAAAGAAAGTTATCGTTTTAATCAGCATGACCAACCTTACCAGGAAGTATGCCTCTTTAAGGATAAACAGCTATTTTTAAATTTACAATAATCAGCATAATGAATAGTGTAGGAAAGACATGATTAGAGATCAGTAATGACAGGAATTACTTGATCTTATCTGGTTAGGTATCGTGAGAAATGCAATCACTTTTAATATTAAAATATATCTAATATAATATATTTATTAAACTATTAATCCCATGTTCTAGATATATAGATATTAAAGTAAAAAGGTAAATTGAAACTTGATTTAGGGAAGACAGTAGATAACTGAGATAAAAGTGAGCGGTGCACTTAAAGTATCACATTTATGACATGACGCTGATTGTATTATACTCCAGCATTACTATTCAGAATAGGATATAGAGTTTCACTCTTATGTCCAAAATAGAGGGGAGGGTGGTGAATTTAAATGATAACTGCACTTTCAATAGGTTTTACACAAATAAACAGTACAAACGAATATAAGATATCTCCAAATCTCTACCTACTAAAGTATTCACTTACTCTAAATTATTTCTAAATCCACCTTGGTCTCCGAAGATGGACTGTCTGCTCAATGAAATATAGAATTACATGCTGTCCATAGAAGTCTCAGGAGAGGGAAGCGATGAGAAGGAGAGAGGAGGTGCAGAGAGACACACACAGACATGCTGCCCATAGAAGTCTATAGAGTGGTGAGGGAGAAAAGGTAAGACAGAAAAGAAGAGAGACACACATAGAGAGGCACTCAGAAATTTGACAATTAACGATAGTACCTGCAGAGGAGAAAACTGCTAAAAATACAGACTAGTTGTATAAATGAAAAAAAAGTGATAGGTCTGTGGAGCGCTAAAAACCTTTAAATGACATGTGATTGGTCCCAGAGAGGGTTTGAATATTAAAACCGTAGCTCAAATGGGTCTATGTTGAAATTGAGACAGACACATATCCGCAATATTATGTCAAAAGAGTGGACCTCCACATGTGACTAGTTAGCCACTGTGGGGACATTAAATCATCGTAAGGTATAGATAAAGATTATACACTGCTCAAAAAAATAAAGGGAACACTTAAACAACACAATGTAACTCCAAGTCAATAACACTTCTGTGAAATCAAACTGTCCACTTAGGAAGCAACACTGAGTGACAATCAATTTCACATGCTGTTGTGCAAATGGGATAGACAACAGGTGGAAATTATAGGCAATTAGCAAGACACCCCCAATAAAGGAGTGGTTCTGAAGGTGGTAACCACAGACCACTTCTCAGTTCCTATGTTTCCTGACTGATGTTTTGGTCACTTTTGAATGCTGGCGGTGCTTTCACTCTAGTGGTAGCATGAGACGGAGTCTACAACCCACACAAGTGGCTCAGGTAGTGCAGCTTATCCAGGATGGCACATCAATGCGAGCTGTGGCAAGAAGGTTTGCTGTGTCTGTCAGCGTAGTGTCCAGAGCATGGAGGCGCTACCAGGAGACAGGCCAGTACATCAGGAGACGTGGAGGAGGCTGTAGGAGGGCAACAACCCAGCAGCAGGACCGCTACCTCCGCCTTTGTGCAAGGAGGAACAGGAGGAGCACTGCCAGAGCCCTGCAAAATGACCTCCAGCAGGCCACAAATGTGTATGTGTCTGCTCAAACGGTCAGAAACAGACTCCATGAGGGTGATATGAGGGCCCGACGTCCACAGGTGGGGGTTGTGCTTACAGCCCAACACCGTGCAGGACGTTTGGCATTTGCCAGAGAACACCAAGATTGGCAAATTTGCAACTGGTGCCCTATGCTCTTCACAGATGAAAGCAGGTTCACACTGAGCACATGTGACAGACGTGACAGAGTCTGGAGACGCCGTGGAAAATGTTCTGCTGCCTGCAACATCCTCCAGCATGACCGGTTTGGCATTGGGTCAGTAATGGTGTGGGGTGGCATTTTTTGGAGGGCCGCACAGCCCTCCATGGGCTCGCCAGAGGTAGCCTGACTGCCATTAGGTACCGAGATGAGATACTCAGACCCCTTGTGAGACCATATGCTGGTGCGGTTGGCCCTGGGTTCCTCCTAATGCAAGACAATGCTAGACCTCATGTGGCTGGAGTGTGTCAGCAGTTCCTGCAAGACGAAGGCATTGATGATATGTACTGGTCCGCCCGTTCCCCAGACCTGAATCCAATTGAGCACATCTGGGACATCATGTCTCGCTCTATCCACCAACGTCACATTGCACCACAGACTGTCCAGGAGTTGGCAGATGCTTTAGTCCAGGTCTGGGAGGAGATCCCTCAGGAGACCGTCTGCCACCTCATCAGGAGCATGCACAGGCGTTGTAGGGAGGTCATACAGGCACATGGAGGCCACACACACTACTGAGCCTCATTTTGACTTGTTTTAAGGACATTACATCAAAGTTGGATCAGCCTGTAGTGTGTTTTTCCACTTTAATTTTGAGTGTGACTCCAAATCCAGACCTCCATGGGTTGAAAAATTTGATTTCCATTTTTTTATTTTTGTGTCATTTTGTTGTCAGCACATTCAACTATGTAAAGAACAAAGTATTTCAGAAGAATATTTAATTAACTCAGATCTAGGATGTGTTATTTTTGTGTTCCCTTTATTTTTTTGAGCAGTGTATATAATATATATTCTCCACACAATATTGTGTGTTACTCACATCACTTGGGGGGTTTTGGTGTAAGATAACCTCAAGACACTTAACACCAAAGATGCGCCCCCTTTGCCGAGGTAGCCTGTAGTGTAAATGAAGGATGACCCGGTGGACTTCTCTGGTAACACGAAAGGACTTTAACAGGAGCTTGACGCGTTTCGGGATCTTAGTATTGACCCCTTCCTCAGGAGCATTATATCATACAATAGAGACAGTCGCACATTTAAATATATTAGACAAACAAACAAACATTTCCTCCACCTGGTGAGGTCCGCCTCTGGTCTGGGAAGTTTGACCCAGAAGTATTCCCCCCAGTGGGGTCAAGGGATCATAGACAATGAATGAACACAAACAAACAAAGGCAGCTGTCACCCGTTTGTCCTTGTCTTGAGCCCGCACATAGTGTCTGGATGCGCTATCAGTTAAACCTCAGAAAAACTTTTATAGGTCCAGTTCCAAAGTTCAAGGTATAAATCTTTATTCAAGCGGTTTAAAATATTCCAATACAACAGGTACACTTGTGTTACGCGTTTCAGACTATAATCAATATAGGTCCTTTGGACCTATAAAAGTTTTTTCTGAGATAGATGCTAAAAAGTAAACTTCAAATGTATCCTTATGGCATACCTTCAATAGTTTATACTTGGAATAAAGACTTCATCCAGAGGGCACAGAGTAAAAAAAAAAAGACTGCAAGTCATATAATGATCACATATGGCACTTTTGCACATGTACACACCATGGCCGCCTATACTGAAAGTGGAGGTACAGTAATACACCAACTATGATGATGATCAAAGTTCAGATTATACTCACAGGATGTGTTACAGTGTATAAAGTGTAGATATGACCTACAACTTAGTCTGGAACCATATACCTAATTTATAATCTCCAACAAACAAAAAAAAGTTAAACTAAACTTCTGTTGCTTGCTAAAAATAAAATTATTGTCAATGTAAGGTGCTTATTTTTCAGAAGAAATACAGTGGCGATCAAAATTAGAGAACAATTTATGAACACTTTTTTCAGAAATAATGTAATCTACATTGATCATAATTAGAATTTTTTTTTTGTAAGGGGTACATCATGCCATTAGAACAGTGTTTTCCAAAATAACCAAAGTACATCATATCAGTATATCAACATAAAACCTTTATTTTTTATTAAACTTGATGATCATATTAGAGAACAGCAATGACTGTAGCACAGAGAAAGATTTTAACTAAATTGTTTGAAGGTTGCAACAGTCACCAATCAGTAGGAATAGTACAGGCCCTTGCTTTGAATTACTTCAGCACATCTGGGGCTACAGGACATCACTAGTCTCTCACACTGCTCTGGTGTGATTTTCATCCAACCTTCTTCCAGTCTCTTCAACAGTTTTGACAAAGTAAAAGAGGAGAGAATATTTAAAAGAAGAAAAACTGCTACAAGAGGACATAGTTTTAAATTAGAGGGGCAAAGGTTTAAAAGTAATATCAGGAAGTATTTGTTTACTGAGAGAGTAGTGGATGCATGGAATAGCCTTCCTGCAGAAGTGGTAGCTGCAAATACAGTGAAGGAGTTTAAGCATGCATGGGATAGGCATAAGGCCATCCTTCATATAAGATAGGGCCAAGGGCTATTCATATTGGGCAGTCTAGATGGGCCAAATGGTTCTTATCTGCCGACACATTCTATGTTTCTATGTAACTTTGTCACCAATGATTTTCCAGAGGTTTTCTATTGGGTTTAGACCAGGACTCTGGGCTGGCTATTTCATTGTTTTAATGTTTTCAGTTTCAAGGAACTTCTTTACCCGTTTTGCTGTGTGATAGGGGGGATTGTCCTGCATGAAAATTGCTGGCTGATTGAGTGATAAATGCAAGGAAGGAACCATGTGTTGTTGAAGGAGTTTCTTATACACACTTGCATTAACTCTGCCATGTAGCTGCAGAAAACATTCTGCAGAAAACATTCCCCAAACCATAACACTTTCAACTCCACCTTTCACTGACTTCTTTACACACTTTGGGTTCAGTCTTTCCCCAGTTTGTCGACGAACATAATGTTTCCCATCAGACCCAAATAAATTAAACTTGCTTTCATCACTAAATGAACTCTGGACCACTTCTCCTCTCTCCACACAACATGCATTTGATGAGAGCGGAAATGTGGGAGTAGTTATTGAAGCAGAAGCATCCAAGTAAAGGAGGGAATGTGCGGCAATTACCCACTCCCGACTCGGGGAGGTAGTGACGATAAATAACAATACAGGACTCTTAAGATGCCCTGTTATTGGAATTATTAATAAAAAATTACAGGGAATGTCACTGTGGTATTTTGGATTTGGAAACGTTAGACAGGAAAGTCCCAGATGCCGCTTTGTTGACTCTAGATAACTTCTGCCTGATCGCATGTTCCCATGACGTCCACGATCCAATTGGATATCTTCTCTATCAACTTTCGATGTTCTTTTCTGCGCCTACCATGGTGATCACGGGTAGCGGGCAATCAGGGTTCCACGCCGGAGAGGTAGCATGAGAAAGGGATACCACATCCAAGGGAGGTCAACGGCTGCAATTTGATGAGAGCGGAAATGTGGGAGTAGTTATTGAAGCAGAAGCATCCAAGTAAAGGAGGGAATGTGTGGCAATTACACACAATTACCCATCACAGCCATGTCTACTAATGGCATTGCTGTGATTGGCCAGTGCAGCATGTGACCCAGCCTCTATATAAGCTGGACGTCACTCTGCTCTGATTAGTGTAGGGATAGGATGCTGCTGCTGTTAATGAGGGAATAGTAAAGAATCTTTAATCAGAAGTGCTTGTTAACTCAGCGATCTACATAGATTTTGATTTGTGGGTGCAGTGCACAATCTTTTTACCCTGCCCTGAGCTAAGTGACACAAAAAAATTACTTTTATCCATCTGTTAGTTAGGTGGGCGTCGGCGGCCATTTTATGCAAGTTCAATGCACCAGCACAGCATATGTGCATTTGTGACAGTCAAGTACAAGCTTGAAATACTGCAATTATATTCTGGGTTTAAAAACATCACACATTTTTTGCAAGAGCCTACATGTGGGGCCTTTGCAGCATTTGTCAGTGTGAAATACAAGCTTGAAATACTGCAATAATATTTTGGGTTAAAAAAAACAAAATTTTTTGGCAATATCCTACATCTGGTACCTTTGCAGCATTTATCAGTGTGAAATTCAAGCTTGAAATACTGCAATAATATTTTGGGTTAAAAAAAACAAAATTTTTTGGCAATATCCTACATCTGGTACCTTTGCAGCATTTATCAGTGTGAAATTCAAGCTTGAAATACTGCAATAATTTTCTGGGTTGGAAAAAACACAAATTTTTGACAATACCATACATCAGGAGCCTTTTCAGCATTTGTCAGTGTCAAATACAAGCTTGAAATACTGCAAAAATATTCTGTTATAAAAAAACACCCATTTTTGGCAATACCCTACATCTGGGGCCTATCCTGCATTTGTTAGTGTGAAATACAAGCTTGAAATGCTGCAATAATATTCTGGGTTTAAAAAAACTGCCATTTTGGGCAAAATACTAAATTTACGGCCTTTGCTGCATCTGTGAAATACACGCGTTAGGAAAATTGGCTTCTACCTCACAGGTTTTTTTTGCCTTTCTCTGGATAAACTTGCAGGATGACAGGCCGAACTGGATGGACAAATGTCTTTTTTCGGCCTTATGTACTATGTTACTATGTTACTAGATACTGCTGTTATATTCTGTTATTAAAAAAACACCCATTTTGGGCAAGGTTCTAAATTTGCAGAGAATGAGGAGAGCGTCAAATACAATAGCGTCTGTTACTGTAATGACCGGCGTCACACACAGGGAGGGAAAAGGGAAAGCCCTGCCCAAGGGAGAGGAAAAGGTGGTGATCCCTGACTCACCTTGCGGCTGGCACCTGACTGCCCTGACGTCCCTAGACGGGTTCCTCACCCGTGCGGCGATCACGTGCCTAAACCCTGGCTTTCCCTAGAATGAGCCCTAGATAGTGAACGGGCCGGTGGGATCGCTAGTCCGCACCACTGACACTAAGAGGGAAACACCAGGGAGAGGACAGACAATACAGACAAACACATACAACCAGGTGGGCGACCACAGCAGACCACAAAGGTCCAACAGGGATCCGGAGGGTAACGTTCTGGACCAACTACCAGAGAACGCAGCAACACAGCTCCAGAGGGTCAGAATAGAAGTCCAGACAGGAAGCTCTATATCTGGCAACCAGAGAAGTGTGAGAGGGGAATATAAGGAGGTTGGGAGTGCTGGACAAGGAACAGCTGAGGAGAAGGAGCTACGGATCCCTGAGTGAGCCAAAAAGGGTTGCAAAGCAAACTCAGAAAGCTACCATAAGGAAACAGCCCTATCTTACATAGAGCGCGCAGCCAACCGCTGCGACTTCCTGACCCCGGGTATAGCGGAGTCAGGCGTGGTTCTTGACACCCTCGTGACAGTTACATAGTTGGGTGACATTCACAAATTTTTGGCTGTGATGTACCCCTGCTCTACCTAGTAGACAGATTAATAAATTTCACTAATTTTTCTCTTACATAGTTGGGAGACATTCACCAATTTTTGCCTGTGATATACACCTGCTCTAACTTGTAGACAGGTTAATAAATTTCACTAATTTTTCTGTTACATTGTCGGGTGACATTCACCAATTTTTGGCTGTGATATAACCCTGCTCTACCTAGTAGACAGGTTATTAAATTTCACTAATTTGTCTGTTACATTGTCGGGTGACTTTCACCAATTTTTGGCTGTGATATACCCCTGCTCTAGCTAGCAGACAGGTTAATACATTTCACAATTTTTTTTGTTACATTGTCGGGTGACATTCACCAATTTTTGGCTGTGATATACCCCTGTTCTACCTAGTGGACAAGGAAATACATTTCACAAATTTGTCTGTTACATTCTTGGGTGACATTTTACAATTTTTGCCGTGAATAAACCCCTGCTCTGTATAGGTGACAGAGACCTAAATTGCAAAAAATCGTACGTTACAAAGTCAGATGACATTTTACCAATTTTTCCGTATACAAACCCCTGCTCTGCATAGGTAATTGGGACCTTATTTTTTGGAAAATCGTCTGTACAATTGGTGGGTGACATGAACACAGTTTTGCCGTGAATAAACTACTGCTCTACATAGTTGACAGGGCCCGAAATTTTCAAAAATCGTCTGTTCCATTGGTGGGTGACATTAACCCATATTTGCCGATCAAAAACCCCTGCTCTGCATAGGTGACAGGGACTTAAATTTCAAAAATTCGTCTTTAATTGCCCATTTCATTCGATCCTTCTGCTTTAATAACTTGTCCCACATTTCAGCTCGATTACATTGCAGCCATTGACCTCCCTTGCATGTGTTATCCCTTTATAACGCTGCCTCTCCGCTGTGGAACCCTGATTCGTCGCTAACCAGGATCAACATGGTAGGTGGAGAAAAGAACATCGAAAGTTGATAGAGAAGATAACCAATTGGATTGTTGATGTCACGGGGACGTGTGATCAGGCAGAAGTTATCTAGAGTCAACAAAGCGGCAGCAAGGCCTCTCCTGTCTAAGGATTCCAAATCCAAAATACCCCAGTGACATTCCCTATAATTTTTTATTAATCATTTCAATACCAGGGCATCTTAAGAGTCCTGTATTGTTATTTATCGTCACTACATCCCCGAGTCGGGAGTGGGTAATTGCGGCTCGGCACCTCCTTTACTTGGAAGCTTCGGCTTCAATAATTTGTCCCACATTTTTGCTCTATCACATTTAATTTCATACATTCACCTCCCTTGGATGTGGTATCCCTTTCTCACGCTTCCTCTCCGACGTGGAACCCTGATTCACCGCTAATCATGATCAACATGTTAGGCGCAGAAAAGAACATTGAAAGTTGATAGAGAAGATATCCAATTGGATCGTGGACATTACTGGGATGTGCGACATGGTGGAGCAGTATTTGTGCACACACCTACACATACTGACTGATCGGTCTGCCCCCTTGAAATTCTGGGTCTCCAAATTGGGCACATGGCTTGAGTTTGCCCTTTACGCCTTGGAGGTGCTGGCCTACCCTGCAGCCAGTGTATTGTCTAAACGTTTGTTTAGCACGGCTGGAGGGGGTTATCACAGTTTATATTTCCCAATGTTTTGAGGTGTACTCAAATAATTTTTTTTTTTTATTAATTAATTAAAACAAAAAAACTGTGGTGGCGGCTTCCTTCTCCACCGCCGCTTCCACCTACACCGCCACATCAACCTCCTACTCCATATGGATCTAGTCCTCCTAGATCAAGAATATAATTTTATATTTTTGCATATTTTATGTTATTTTAAGTCATATCCTTATCCACATTTGTTTGCAGAGCACTTGCCATGCTCTTAATCACATTTTGATGCCATTTGCAGCCCTCTAGCCATTTCCATGACTTTTTTATAGCCATTTTAGTGCTCCAAAGTTCGGGTCCACATTGACTTCAATGGAGTTCGGGGTCAAGTTCAGGTCCCGAACTCTAACTTTTTTGTGAAGTTTGGCCAAACCTGTCGAACCCGAACATTCAGGTGTCCACTTAACTGTAGTCGCTGTCAACTATGCAGAACAGGGGTTTATTCATGGCAAAAATTGTAAAATGTCACCCAAGAATGTAACAGACGCTTTTGCACCCTGCTCCCTCTTTTGCTGTGCTGGTGCCTCTGTGCGACCACGGCCTCTTCCTCCGAACTAGACAGGTCACTCGCATGACCTTAATTCTATATGGGGTCTAGTACCTCATCGTCCTCTTCATCATCTTCCAACCACTCTTTACCCCTGCCCTCCTTGTCGGTCTGCAGACTGCAGAAAGCTACAGCAGTTGGCACCTATGTTTTGTCATCATCAGAGACGTGCTGCGGTGGTCTTCCCATGTCCTCATCCTGAAACATAAGTGGTTGGGCATTAGTGCACTCAATCTCTTCCACTTCTGGTGCAGGGCTATGTGGATGGCCAACGGAAACCCTGCCAGAAGAGTCATCAAAAAGCATAACAGACTGCTACATGACTTGTTGCTCAGACTGCTTGCCTGATTGGCAAGGGTGTGAGTTGAAAGACAGATGGCCATGGGCTGTAGGTGCCAACTCTGATCTTACAGCAGGGGACTGGGTGGGAGACAATGCGAAGGAACTATAGGCACTGTCAGCCCCCCAATCTACTATCGTTCTGGCCTCACCATTCGTACTCTCCTAAATGCAGTGTAGGCCGCAAATATACTTTCTAGCGCAAAAGATTAGCATTTGTCACCCAACAATGTAAGAGACAAATTAGTGAAATGTATTTCCTTGTCCACTAGGTAAAGCAGGGGTATATCACAGCCAAAAATTGGTGAATGTCACCAAACAATGTAACAGACAAATTAGTAAAATGTATTTCCCTGTCCACTATGTAGAGCAGGGGTATATCACAGCCAAAAATTGGTGAATTTCACCCGACAATGTAACAGACAAATTTGTGAAATGTATTTCCCTGTCCACAATGTAGAGCAGGGGTATATTACAGCCAAAAATGTGGGATATGTCACCAAACAATGTATCAGACAAATTAGTGAAATAACATAAAATATGTAAAAATAAAAAATAATAATCTTGATCTAGGAGGTGGAGGTCCATATGGAGTAGGAGGTTGAGGAGTCGGTGGACGTAGTGGTGTAGGTGGAAGCGGTGGTGGAGAAGGAGGAGGTAGCCAACACTGGTTTTTAATTATTATTATTTTTTAAATACAACAATGAGAAAGTGCGCTGGAGTATAACAATGGCTGGGTAAGGCCAGTATACATGTCTATTCTGAACAAGGTATGGACAAGTCCTGTGGGATCCATGCCTGGTTCGCATTTTAGAGAACGTGAGAGAAATATCTCTGTAAATTAACAACTTTGTATAAAAAAAATTGGAAAAGTTGTCTTTTACAGAGATATTTCTCTCACCCAGCATGGGTATATGTAAAAATACACCCCAAAACACATTGCCCTACTTCGCCTGAGTATGGCGATACCACATGTGTGACACTTTTTTGCAGCCTAGGTGCGCAAAGGGGCCCAAATTCCAATGAGTATCTTTCCGATTTCACAGGGCATTTTTTACGCATTTGGATTCCAAACTACTTCTCACGCTTTAGGTCCCCTAAAATACTAGGGCAGTATAAATACACCACAAGTGACCCCATTTTGGAAAGAAGACACCCCAATGTATTTCGTGAGGGGCATGGCGAGTTCATGTAAAATTTTATTTTTTGTCACAAGTTAGTGGAATATGAGACTTTGTAAGAAAATAAATAAATAAATAAAAAATAATCATTTTCCGCTAACTTGTGACAAAAAATAAAAACTTCCATGAACTCCCTATGCCCATCAGCGAATACCTTAGGGTGTCTACTTTCCGAAATGGGGTCATTTGTGGGGTGTTTCTACTGTCTGGGCATTGTAGAACCTCAGGAAACATGACAGGTGCTCAGAAAGTCAGAGCTTCTTCAAAATGCGGAAATTCACATTTTTGTACCATAGTTTGTAAACGCTATAACTTTTGCGCAAACCAATAAATATACACTTATTGCATTTTTTTTATCAAAGACATGTAGAACAATAAATTTAGAGAATCATTTATATAGAAATGTAGTTTTATTTGAAAAAAATTACAACAGAAAGTGAAAAATGTCATTTTTTTGCAAAAATTTTCGTCAATTTCGATTAATATCAAAAAAAGTAAAAATGTCAGCAGCAATGAAATACCACCAAATGAAAGCTCTATTAGTGAGTAGTGTTGAGCGAACAGTTCGAGCATAGTTCGGGTCCGTACCGAATTTTGGGGTGTTCGTGACACGGACCCGAACCCGAACTATTTCGTAAAAGTTCGGGTTCGGGTTCGTCGTTCGGCATGTATTTTGGCGCATTTTGAAAGGCTGCAAAGCAGCCAATCAACATGCATCATACTACTTGCCCTAAGATGCCATCGCAGCCATGCCTACTATTGGCAAGGCTGTGATTGGCCAAGTGCAGCATGTGACTCAGCCTCTTTATAAGCTTGTGCGCACGTCGGGACGTGCTCACTCCCGATGTGAATAGAACAGGGATAGACGCAGCTGATGCTAGGGCGAGAATAGGCAGGGATAATTGAATAACTGGAAGCAAATTTCTCTCCTCCACCTGTGATTCATCTGAACAACTGCAGCTGAGCTGCTTTTTTGATAGGGATTGGCTATTTTTAGAGTGGCCAGAGTGATTTTTCCATCCACATGTACCTGGGCTGACCGCCGGCCGCCATTTTGCGACTTGTAGTGCTGCAGCAGAAGCTGCCACAGTGTGCATTCCAAAGCTCCAAACAAGTCAGACATCTACACCTGGGATTCAGACCAATAGCGATTTAGCAGCACAGTCCAAGGCTATTTTTTTTAAAGGTTGTGCAGACCATTTTGTGGCACATGTTACTGGGCTGATAGGCGGCGGCCATCTTGGGACTAGTGCTGCAGCACAATCTCTCCCAACGTCCATTAATCACTTGTAATAGTGGTCTGTGCCATAGAAATCCTACATCAGGGACTTGGGTGTGCTTGTGTCACCCCTACTAATACCAGTCCACCTGTAATCCATACAGTGAAAAGCCATAAAGTATTCCAGTGAGGGAATTTTTTTTTTATTTAAAAAAGGCCAAGTTAGTTTATCTGGCGTTCAATATACTAGATACAGTTAGGCCTGCGTTTCATACATCTGGAATTAGCAAACTAATGTGCTGGGGTTGGGAAAACATATATGTACCCATACTAGAATCTGTCAAAGAAAGCGGTACTCACATATAACAGTCATTCCATCTGTAATCCATACAGTCAAAAGACTGAAAGTATTCCAGTGAGGGAATTTTTTTTATTTAAAAAAGGCCAAGTTAGTTTATCTGGCGTTCAATATACTAGATACAGTTAGGCCTGCGTTTCATACATCTGGAATTAGCAAACTAATGTGCTGGGGTTGGGAAAACATATATGTACCCATACTAGAATCTGTCAAAGAAAGCGGTACTCACATATAACAGTCATTCCATCTGTAATCCATACAGTCAAAAGACTGAAAGTATTCCAGTGAGGGAATTTTTTTTATTTAAAAAAGGCCAAGTTAGTTTATCTGGCGTTCAATATACTAGATACAGTTAGGCCTGCGTTTCATACATCTGGAATTAGCAAACTAATGTGCTGGGGTTGGGAAAACATATATGTACCCATACTAGAATCTGTCAAAGAAAGCGGTACTCACATATAACAGTCATTCCATCTGTAATCCATACAGTCAAAAGACTGAAAGTATTCCAGTGAGGGATTTTTTTTATTTAAAAAAGGCCAAGTTAGTTTATCTGGCGTTCAATATACTAGATACAGTTAGGCCTGCGTTTCATACATCTGGAATTAGCAAACTAATGTGCTGGGGTTGGGAAAACATATATGTACCCATACTAGAATCTGTCAAAGAAAGCGGTACTCACATATAACAGTCATTCCATCTGTAATCCATACAGTCAAAAGACTGAAAGTATTCCAGTGAGGGAATTTTTTTTATTTAAAAAAGGCCAAGTTAGTTTATCTGGCGTTCAATATACTAGATACAGTTAGGCCTGCGTTTCATACATCTGGAATTAGCAAACTAATGTGCTGGGGTTGGGAAAACATATATGTACCCATACTAGAATCTGTCAAAGAAAGCGGGTACTCACATATAACAGTCATTCCATCTGTAATCCATACAGTCAAAAGACTGAAAGTATTCCAGTGAGGGAATTTTTTTTTATTTAAAAAAGGCCAAGTTAGTTTATCTGGCGTTCAATATACTAGATACAGTTAGGCCTGCGTTTCATACATCTGGAATTAGCAAACTAATGTGCTGGGGTTGGGAAAACATATATGTACCCATACTAGAATCTGTCAAAGAAAGCGGTACTCACATATAACAGTCATTCCATCTGTAATCCATACAGTCAAAAGACTGAAAGTATTCCAGTGAGGGGATTTTGCTTATAAAAAATAATATATTTCATTGTGGTGCGAGTTGAATCGCAACAATGAAGAAAAATACTATTAAGGGACGAGGACGCGGTCGTGGTGGTGTCCGTGGAGCCTCTGTTGCTGGTAGAGGACGTGGCCGTTCGGCCCCAGGCGCACACAGTAGGGAACGAACTCCCTCAACTAGCCGGCAGAATGTACCGCAATATCTCGTGGGGCCCAATGCCGCTCTTAGGATGGTAAGGCCTGAGCAGGTACAGGCATTAATCGATTGGGTGGCCGACAGTGCTTCCAGCACGTTCACCACATGGTCTTCCACCCAGTCTTCTGCGGAAAGCGCACAGGTGGCACCTGAAAACCAAGCCCATCAGTCTGTCACATCACCCCCAAGCATATCAGGGAAACGGTCTGAGCCACAAGTTATGCAGCAGTCTCTTCTTCTGTTTGAAGACTCTGCTTCCAGGGTTTCCCAGGGGCGTCCACCTAGCCCTTCCCCAGTGGAGGAAGACATACCATGCACTGACGCACAACCACTTATGTCTCCAGATGAAGAGGACATGGGAATACCACCACAGCAGAGTCACCGACTCTCTGATGATGACGAAACACAGGTGCCCACTGCCGCGTCTTTTTGCAGTGTGCAGACTGAACAGGAGGAGGTCAGGGAGGGAGACTGGGTGGAAGACGATGCAGAGGACGATGAGGTCTTAGACCCCACATGGACTGAAGGTCGTGGCGATGACTTTCACAGTTCAGAGGAAGAGGTAGTGGTGAGACCGAGACAACAGCGAAGCCAAAGAGGGAGCAGGGGGCCAAAGCAGACGAGCCGCCGCCCCCAGAGTTCGCCTGCTACTGGACATCGCCAACAGGGACCCAGCCCCACAAAGGCAGCTTCAAAGAGTTCCCTGGCATGGCACTTCTTTAAACAATGTCCTACCGACAAGACCCGAGTGACTTGCACGCTCTGCCATCAGAGCCTGAGGCGAGGCATTAACGTTCTGAACCTCAGCACAACCTGCATGACCAGGCATCTACATGCAAAGCATGAACTGCAGTGGGGTACACACCTTAAAAACCAGGCACTCGCTGAGGCTCCCCCTGCTCCCTCTACCGCTGCTGCCTCGGCTTCCGCCTCGAGAGGAATGTTGCCACCTGCCGAGCAGCAAACAGAGGATGTGCCACCGACACCACCACCACCGCCACCGTCAACTAGCGTCTCCACTATATCACACAGCAGCGTTCAGCTCTCAATATCTCAAACCTTAGAGAGGAAGCGCAAATTCCCCCCGAGTCACCCTCGAGCCCTTGGCCTGAACGCCAGCATTTCTAAACTGCTGGCCTTTGAAATGCTGTCATTCCGGCTGGTGGACACAGACAGCTTCAAACAGCTGATGGCCATGGCTGTCCCGCAGTATGTGGTTCCCAGCCGCCACTACTTCTCCAAGACAGCCGTGCCTTCCCTGCACATGCAAGTGTCCGATAAAATCAAGTGTGCACTGCGCAACGCCATTTGTGGCAAGGTCCACCTAACCACAGATACGTGGACCAGTAAGCACGGCCAGGGACGCTATATCTCACTAACTGCACACTGGATGAATGTAGTGGCGGCTGGGCCCCCGGCGGACAGTTCCTTGGCGCACGTCCTTCCGCCCCCTAGGATCGCAGGGCATCATTCTCTGCCTCCTGTAGCCTCCTCCTCCTACTCGGCTTCCTCCTCCACTGCTTCCACCAGCTCATCCGGTCAGCCACACACCTTCACCACCAACTTCAGCACAGCCCGGGGTAAACGTCAGCAGGCCATTCTGAAACTCATATGTTTGGGGGACAGGCCCCACAGCGCAAAGGAGTTGTGGCGGGGTATTGAACAACAGACCGACGAGTGGTTTCTGCCGGTGGGCCTCAAGCCAGGCCTGGTGGTATGCGATAATGGGCGAAATCTCGTGGCAGCTCTGGGACTAGCCGGTTTGACGCACATCCCTTGCCTGGCGCATGTGCTGAACTTGGTGGTGCAGAGGTTCATTCACCACTACCCCAACATGTCAGAGCTGCTGCATAAAGTGCGGGCCGTCTGTGCGCGCTTCCGCCGTTCACATCCTGCCGCTGCTCGCCTGTCTGCGCTACAGCGGAACTTCGGCCTTCCCGCTCACCGCCTCATATGCGACGTGCCCACCCGGTGGAACTCCACCTTGCACATGCTGGAGAGACTGTGCGAGCAGCAGCAGGCCATAGTGGAGTTTCAGCTGCAGCACGCTCGCGTCAGTCGTACTGCCGAACAGCACCACTTCACCACCAATGATTGGGCCTCCATGCGAGACCTGTGTGCCCTGCTGCGCTGTTTCGAGTACTCCACCAACATGGCCATTGGCGATGACACTGTTATCAGCGTTACAATACCACTTCTATGTCTCCTTGAGAAAACACTTAGGGCAATGATGTTAGAGGAGGTGGCCCAGGTGGAGGAGGAGGAGGAGGATGAGGGCTCGTTTCTAACACTTTCGGGCCAGTCTGTTCGAAGTGGCTCAGAGGGAGGTTTGTTTAAGCAGCAGAGGACAGGTTCACAAGTCGCCAGCCAAGGCACTGTACTGGAGGACGAGGAGGATGAGGAGGAGGAGGTGGAGGGGGACGAGGATGACGCAAGTTCACAGCGGGGTGGCAGCCCAGGCCCATCACTGGTGCGTGGCTGGGGGGATACGGTGGACGATGACGATACGCCTCCCACAGAGGACAGCTTGTCCTTACCCATGGGTAGCCTGGCCCACATGAGCGAATATATGCTCCAATGCCTGCGCAACGACAGCAGAGTTGCCCACGTTTTAACGTGTGCAGACTACTGGGTGGCCACCCTGCTGGATCCCCGGTATAAAGACAATGTGCCCACTTTAATTCCTGAACTGGAGCGCGACCGTAAGATGCGCGAGTACAAGCGCACGCTGATAGAGGCGCTCTTGAGAGCATTCCCACATGTCACAGGGGAACAGGTGGAAGGTGAAGGCAGAGGAGTGGCAAGAGGTCGCCAACGCAGCTGTGTCACGGCCAGCTCATCTGAGGGCAGGGTTAGCATGGCAGAAATGTGGAAAAGTTTTGTCTCCACGCCACAGCTATCTGCACCGACACCTGATACGGAACGTGTTAGCAGGAGGCAGCATTTCACTAACATGGTTGAACAGTATGTCTGCACACCCCTCCACATCCTGACGGATGGTTCGGCCCCATTCAACTACTGGGTTTCGAAATTGTCCACGTGGCCAGAGTTAGCATGTTATGCCTTGGAGGTGCTTTCCTGCCCGGCGGCCAGCGTTTTATCTGAACGCGTATTCAGCACGGCAGGGGGCGTCATTACTGACAAGCGCAGCCGCCTGTCCACAGCCAACGTGGACAAGCTGACCTTCATAAAGATGAACCAGGCATGGATCCCACAGGACCTGTCCCTCCCTTGTGCAGAGTAGTCCTTATTAACTGCCTAAAACATGTCTTGTTGTGCTACGGGCCACTTCTTTATTTGATACAAATTTTATGAAACCCACAGTTGAATGAAACTCTTCTCTGTCTGGGCGCCGGGGCCTAACCAGATGAAAGTGGCCGGTTAAACTAACGGGTGACATGAAGCCATAACCTCTGCCATGCTACCTCTGTCTTCTGTCTGGGTGCTGAGGCCTAAGTCAAATAAAGCGGTCTTCTGCTGTGCTGGGGGATATGAAGCTAATCTCTGACCTCTCTCCTCTGTCTGGGTCCAAAGGCCTAAATCACTGAAAGAGGCCTTCTCCTGTGGTGTGTGATATGATGCCAGAATATGTGCTGTGGGGCCTCTCTCCTCTTCCTGGGTGCAGGGGTCAAATAAACTAAATTGTGGCCTACTCCTGTGGTGGTTGATATGATGCCTGATTCTCTGATGTGGAACCTCTCTCCTCTGTTTGGGTGAAGGGGTCAAAGTAACTAAATGGTGGCTTCTCCTGTGGTGGCTGATATGATGCCAGAATATGTGCTGTGGTGCCTCTCTCCTCTTCCTGGGTGCAGGGGTCAAAGTAACTAAATGGTGGCTTCTCCTGTGGTGGCTGATATGATGCCAGAATATGTGCTGTGGGGCCTCTCTCCTCTTCCTGGGTGCAGGGGTCAAAGTAACTCAATGGTGGCTTCTCCTGTGGTGGCTGATATGATGCCAGAATATGTGCTGTGGTGCCTCTCTCCTCTGTCTGGGTCCAAAGGCCTAAATCACTGAAAGAGGCCTTCTCCTGTGGTGTGTGATATGATGCCTGAATATGTGCTGTGGTGCCTCTCTCCTCTTCCTGGGTGCGGGGGTCAAAGTAACTCAATGGTGGCTTCTCCTGTGGTGGCTGATATGATGCCAGAATATGTGCTGTGGTGCCTCTCTCCTCTTCCTGGGTGCGGGGGTCAAAGTAACTCAATGGTGGCTTCTCCTGTGGTGGCTGATATGATGCCAGAATATGTGCTGTGGGGCCTCTCTCCTCTTCCTGGGTGCAGGGGTCAAAGTAACTCAATGGTGGCTTCTCCTGTGGTGGTTAGTATGATGCCAGAATATGTGCTGTGGGGCCTCTCTCCTCTTCCTGGGTGCAGGGGTCAAAGTAACTCAATGGTGGCTTCTCCTGTGGTGGCTGATATGATGCCAGAATATGTGCTGTGGTGCCTCTCTCCTCTTCCTGGGTGCGGGGGTCAAAGTAACTCAATGGTGGCTTCTCCTGTGGTGGCTGATATGATGCCAGAATATGTGCTGTGGGGCCTCTCTCCTCTTCCTGGGTGCAGGGGTCAAAGTAACTCAATGGTGGCTTCTCCTGTGGTGGTTAGTATGATGCCAGAATATGTGCTGTGGGGCCTCTCTCCTCTTCCTGGGTGCAGGGGTCAAAGTAACTCAATGGTGGCTTCTCCTGTGGTGGCTGATATGATGCCAGAATATGTGCTGTGGTGCCTCTCTCCTCTTCCTGGGTGCGGGGGTCAAAGTAACTCAATGGTGGCTTCTCCTGTGGTGGCTGATATGATGCCAGAATATGTGCTGTGGGGCCTCTCTCCTCTTCCTGGGTGCAGGGGTCAAAGTAACTCAATGGTGGCTTCTCCTGTGCTGATTGATATAAAGCTGATGGTTGTGCCATCTGACATGGTTGCCAGGGTCTGATTCAATGGGGGCCTACTCCTGTGGTGGGTGATCTAAATGCCTGATTCTCTGCTGTGAAACCTCTCTCCTCCGTCTGGGTGTAGGGGTCAAAGTCTTTCAAAGTCGCCTTCTCCTGTGCTGATTGATATGAAGCTGATGGTTGTGCCATCTGACATGGTTGCCGGGGTCCCATTAAATTGTGGCCTACTCCTGTGGTGGTTGATATGATGCCTGATTCTCTGATGTGGAACCTCTCTCCTCTGTTTGGGTGAAGGGGTCAAAGTAACTAAATGGTGGCTTCTCCTGTGGTGGCTGATATGATGCCAGAATATGTGCTGTGGGGCCTCTCTCCTCTTCCTGGGTGCAGGGGTCAAAGTAACTCAATGGTGGCTTCTCCTGTGGTGGCTGATATGATGCCAGAATATGTGCTGTGGTGCCTCTCTCCTCTTCCTGGGTGCGGGGGTCAAAGTAACTCAATGGTGGCTTCTCCTGTGGTGGCTGATATGATGCCAGAATATGTGCTGTGGTGCCTCTCTCCTCTTCTGGGTGCGGGGGTCAAAGTAACTCAATGGTGGCTTCTCCTGTGGTGGCTGATATGATGCCAGAATATGTGCTGTGGTGCCTCTCTCCTCTTCCTGGGTGCAGGGGTCAAAGTAACTAAATGGTGGCTTCTCCTGTGGTGGTTGATATGATGCCTGATTCTCTGCTGTGAAACCTCTCTCCTCCATCTGGGTGTAGGGGTCAAAGTCTTTCAAAGTCGCCTTCTCCTGTGCTGATTGATATAAAGCTGATGGTTGTGCCATCTGACATGGTTGCCAGGGTCTGATTCAATGGGGGCCTACTCCTGTGGTGGGTGATCTAAATGCCTGATTCTCTGCTGTGAAACCTCTCTCCTCCGTCTGGGTGTAGGGGTCAAAGTCTTTCAAAGTCGCCTTCTCCTGTGCTGATTGATATGAAGCTGATGGTTGTGCCATCTGACATGGTTGCCGGGGTCCCATTAAATTGGGGCCTACTCCTGTGGTGGGTGATCTAAATGCCTGATTCTCTGCTTTGAAACCTCTCTCCTCCGTCCGGGTGTAGGGGTCAAAGTCTGTCAAAGTCGCCTTCTCCTGTGCTGATTGATATAAAGCTTATGCTTGTGCCATCTGACATGGTTGCCGGGGTCTGATTCAATGGTGGCCTACTCCTGTGGTGGGTGATCTAAATGCCTGATTCTCTGCTGTGTAACCTCTCTCCTCCGTCTGGGTGTAGGGGTCAAAGTAACTAAATGGTGGCCTACTCCTGTGGTGGGTGATATGATGCCTGGTTCTCTGCTGTGGGACCTCTCTCCTTTGTCTGGGTGCTGTGGTCAAAATAATAGTAAGTGACCTTCTCCATTGGTGGGTGACTTGAAGCCTGATTCTGTGCTATGGGACCTCACTCCAATTAATATTGTTTAATTTTTATTTATTTTATGTTAACTCATCATTTCCCTATCTACATTTGTTTGCAGGGGATTTAACTACATTTTGCTGCCTTTTGCAGCCCTCTAGCCCTTTCCGGGTGTGTTTTACAGCCTTTTTAGTGCCCAAAAGTTCGGGTCCCCATTGACTTCTATGGGGTTCGGGTTCGGGATGAAGTTCGGGTCGAGTTCGGATCCCGAACCCGAACATTTTTCGAAAGTTCGGCCGAACTCGTCGAACCCGAACATCCAGGTGTTCGCTCAACTCTACTCCTGGGTTGCTTTGACTTTATGTTTTGAGTCATTGTCCATCTATATTATGAAGCGTCGACCAATCAGTTTGGTTGCATTTGGCTGGATTTGAGCACACAGCATGTCTCTGAAAACCCCAGAATTCATCCGGCTGCTTCTTGGTCACATCATCAATAAACACTAGGGACCCAGTGCCACTGGTAGCCATGCATGCCCAAGCCATCACACTGCCTCCGCCGTGTTTTACAGATTATGTGGTATGCATTAGATCATAAGCTGTACCACGCCTTCGTCATACTTTTTTCTTTCCATCATTCTGGTAGAGGTTGATCTTGGTTTTATCTGTCCAAAGAATGTTCTTCCAGAAGTGTGCTGGTTTTTTAAGATGATTTTTAGCAAAGTCCAATCTAGCCTTCTTATTCTTGAGGCTTAAGAGTGGCTTCCACCGTGCAGTGAACCCTCTGTATTTACGTTTATGCAGTCTTCTCTTTATGTCAGATTTTGATATTGATACGCCTATATCCTGGAGAGTGTTGTTCACTTGGTTGGCTTTTGTGAAGAGGTTTCTCTTCACCATGGTAATTATTCTGGGATCATCCACCACTGTTGTCTTCTGTGGGCGTCCAGGTCTTTTTGCATTGTTTAGGTCACCAGGGCTTTCTTTCTTTCTCAGGATGTGCCAAACTGTGGATTTTGCCACTCCTAATAGTGTAGCAATTTCTAGGATGGGTTTTTTCTGTTTTCACAGATGAAGGATGTCTTGTTTCACCTGCATGGAGATCTTCTTTGACCGCATGTTTACTTCTCAGCACCACACCTCAAATCAACTCCAGGCCTTTTATGTGCCTAATTGAGAATGAAATAATGAAGGATTTTCCAACACTTGCCCATGAAAACGCCTTTAAGTCCCTTTAAAAACAGGGCCTTTTTGGTCCCTTTAAAAACAGGGTGCCACGTGTAAAGGAGCTGACACTCCTAAACCCTTCTTCCAATTTTTATGTGGATACCCTCAAATGAAAGCTAAAAGTCTGGGCTTTATGTCCATGTCCATTATATAACCATAACTTGAATATGTTTTAGTAATCAGGTAAAAAAAACTAAATTTGTGTCAGTGTCCAAATATATATAAACCTAACTGTATTTATAGTGCTAAACAGTATAAATCAAAGTACTGCATAAAAAAAATGTAGGAGTTAGGCCCCTTTCACACGGGCGAGTATTCCGCGTGGATGCGATGCGTGAGGTGAATGCATTGCACCCGCACTGAATACCGACCCATTCATTTCTATGGGGCTGTTCAGATGAGCGGTGATTTTCACGCAACGCAGGCCCCATAGAGTGAATGGGGTTGCGTGAAAATCGCAAGCATCCGCAAGCAAGTGCGGATGCGGTGCGATTTTCACGCACGGTTGCTAGGAGACGATCGGGATGTAGACCCGATCATTATTACTTTCCCTTATAACATGGTTATAAGGGAAAATAATAGCATTCTGAATACAGAATGCATAGTAAAACATCTCTGGAGGGGTTAAAAAAAAAAATAAATAAATTTAACTCACCTTTGTCCACTTGATTGCGTAGCCGGCATCTCCTTTGTTGAATAGCACCTGTGGTGAGCATTAAATACAGTTACAGGACCTTTGATGATGTCACTCCGGTCATCACATGGTACGTCACATGATCTTTTACCATGGTGATGGATCATGTGATGACCGGAATGACGTCACCAAAGGTCCTGTTGCTGCACAGAGATCAGATGAAGCCAGAAGGAGATGCCGGGCCGCGAACAAGTGGACTAAGGTGAGTTAAAAAAAAAAAATTAACCCCTCCAGCGATGTTTTACTATGCATTCTGTATTCAGAATGCTATTATTTTCCCTTATAACCATGTTATAAGGGGAAATAATACTATCTACAGAACACCGATCCCAAGCCCGAACTTCTGTGAAGAAGTTCGGGTTTGGGTACCAAACATGCGCGATTTTTCTCACGCGAGTGCAAAACGCATTACAATGTTTTGCACTCGTGCGGAAAAATCGCGGGTGTTCCCGTAACGCACCCGCACATTTTCCCGCAACGCCCGTGTGAAAGAGGCCTTAGGATTTCAAGAAAAATTGACCCAATTCACTTAGGCCCCATCATACCAGGTGCTGCTTTTTTGTGTCATAATTACAAGAAATGTACCTTTAGAGCAGGAAGCCTATCCTTGTAATCCTATTCCACTGGAAGCATAGATCACTGTGAAATCTTCTCTGGTAATATACGTTGGGTGCTGCAGTTAATAAGACTTGAAGAGCTACAGGTTGTCTGCAGTTGAGTGTCAATGTATTTTTATTGACTTGCACTATGTATACCGTGTTCAAGCATATGTCAAAATATAGATATGCTGTATATCTAAGTAAGAATTTATTTGTGAATGTATATCTTGAAGAAATACAGCTTGGAGAAAAATAAATCAATGGCAGAGTAATCCTGATGAGAGAGAAATACAGGTGTATTGATCTAAGCTGTGTGCGGATAAGCTAGCTGATGAGATTAAGTGAGTAATCAGGCTCGTCAGGTATTTTTTCTAAGGTGGGTTCCTTGCTATTTATTTTGCTTGTACAGTTGGTATTTTTAGTTCAAACTGTAGAAATGTTGATTTTAAATTGTGGATAGTTATGGCAGTTATACAAGGTTCACGTGGAAACTTTGTAACTTGAAATCAAGGATATTGATGTTGCCCTGTATGTTGTCTTTATTCTAGCTTGATTGATAGGGGAGACGGAAGCAGTCGGGCAATCAGTGGCTAAAATGATTAGATATAAATAGATCTACCATTTGTTCTCAATTTATTGATGTTTTTGACTATGTCTAAGTTTCACTAGTTTACAATACAACTCTGCACTCAAATAGCTTAGTTGTGTCAAAGATTTTGTAGTTAAAATAGCTTAGTTGTTTGTTTTTTAGTTAAAATAGCTTAGGGTGGATTCACACTAGCATTAGGGATTCCGTTATGGCTTCCCGTTATAACATGGTTATAACAGAAAATAATGGAATTCCCAGACAGAATTTAAAACGGAAGCCTTTAAAAGGCATTCCGTTTGCTTTCCGTCCTAATAGAAGTCTATGGGAAAGCATGAAGGATCCATCTGGGTCCCGTTATGCAAGACGGTTTTTTACTGACGAAGTGTTTTTCTTCCTTTTTTCATTGTCGCCTTCCAATAGCTATAATTTTTTTATTTTTCCATCTATATAGCTGTATTATGGCTTGTTTTTTGCAGGACAAGTTTTATTTTATTTTTTTGGCGCTATTGTGGGGTACACATAACTTTCTGATTAACTTTAACTCTTTCTGGGAGGGAGGTGGGAAAAACAGCAGTACTGCCACTGAGTTTTCACGTTATAAATTTTACAGAGTTCATTTTTCGGTATAAATAACATAATATCTTTTTTTGTCTGGGTCAGTACTATTATATTGATACTAAATACATATATATATATATTTTTTTTTTACATTTTACTACTTTTGTGCAATAAAACCGCATTTTTTTTTAAAGGAAAAAAATCTTTTTGCATTGCCACTTCCCAAAACCCATAACTTTTTTATTTCTCTTTCTATGGAGTTGTGCGAGGGCTTGATTTTTGTGGGATGACTTGTAGGTTTCATTGGTATCATTTTGGAGTAAATTACACTTTTTCATTGCTTGTTATTACGTTTTTTCGGTGGCAACTAAGAATAAATTAGCATTACGGCTCATTACAGATGCGGCGATACCAAACATATGGGGGAGATTTTTGTTTGTCATTTTTTTTATTGAATAGCATATTTTCAATGGAAAAAAAATAATTTTTTACTGGAATTTTTTAAATTGTAAAAGTTTTTTGTTTATTTTTTACTTTTTTTACAACTTAATAGTCCCACAAGGGGATTATAACAGAAAATATTCTGATTGATTTTAAAATGCAATTCACTATTCTTATAGTGAATTGCATTGTAATGGTAGTGCTATACTGATATTGACCAGCAGGCTGCACCAGAGATGCACAGCCTGCTGGAAACTACTCAAGGCTGGCTTGGGTCCTATTTCAGACCACAGTCAGCCTTTACACACATCTGAACCCCGCGATCACATTTGCAGGGTGCCAATGCGAGACAAAGTGAGTCCGCTCCCTTTGACAGCACTTTAAATGTGGTGGGCACCATTACCCATGCATATAAAGCATTAAACAGCCCCGATCATTACTCCTGCTTTTAGAGCAGGACCGTAGCTCTCATGTGAGAGCCAGGCCCGTGTTCCCCGCTGCATGGGGGTCCTGTGGAATGCTTAGACTGGGCCGCCATGACAAAGCGGCGGCCCAGCCTAAGGCCCCTTAGTGACTGCCAAAAAGGCGTATGGGTGGTCACTGAGGGATTAAACACAATTGCATTGCATTAAAGTGGTGAGCAACAACTTGGTACTATATGGATAATCATCCATCTTGAAAAAGCACTACTCCATTTCAAGACAGTTAAGGCTGATGTCTATATAGCTCTGATTTCTTAAACTTTAACCAGTAATTTTGATTGAGAGGGTACATAATTTTTTCAAAGACATACAAGACATAATTGTTCCAGAATATATTTTAGCAAGGTACTGAACCTGTATATTTAATACTTTTACACAGAACTACAAGTATCTCAAACAAAGCAGTGTTGCCATAAGTATAACATGAAGATCCTGGGCCCCAGTGCAATAGTATAATAGCAAAATACCAAAGGTATCCAAAAACCACTCATATAAAATATCACAGTATGTTGTGTTTCATCTATGCAAAACACCTGCATTTATGCCCAAAATAGGCTTTAGTAAAAATGATAAATGTCCTAAATAAATTACATATTGGACAGGTTGGATACATATGTTCTGGAGGTACCCCAAACATCTGCAATATTGGTGGGAAATAGTAGAAAGAATAAATGTAATGTTTAATATTAAGCTGGCAATGAACCCTTGGATATGTTTTCTGGGTAATGTAAACTCAATTGCAATAGGTACAGCTGAATTCATTTTTGGATGCAATTTGCACAAATTCATTTTTAAATTATGCAAATGAAAAAAGATACTGGGCACTCTCTGGAATAAAAGGAACCTCACAATTTATTATCAATAGGACATATAAACATATAGACAATTCATTTAATACCATTAAAACACCATAACATAAAATCCGGATAAATATAATAAAATATGAAATATAAAACTAAATTCCTATTAATCTAAAAAATATTTAGGAATAAGACCGCCTCTGATTATTCGGGGATAAAAAGTCTTTTAAATAAATGTTCCTCCAACTTTGAGTTTGGATATACTGTAGAAATATTCTTTAGGGTATTGATAGCCCAAATATAACTTCTCCTCCGCAAATGAAATGAAATCTCAGATTTTCAATACAGTGATTTAGTTATGCGGCGTCCCGCTTTACTCACTGTTCAGTTGAAATGCTTTATTCCGCTGCTGTGCCGGTACTTTGAGTTCAGGGATATCACATATGAGTTTCGTTCCCCTCTCTGTCTCGTAGGCGCCGCTCTATCAGTAGAAGAGCCGGCGCTCGATGGTTAATGCAGGCTCCTTTTTTCTGCGCTGGACTTGATTTGTAGATGAGGGTGTGATACTCCTCAGAGAAATACCTTTTGGAGTGCGCATAAGGTCTGCAGTGAGACACAGTAGATCCGGGTATCTATGATACTTTAGCACGGAAAGTCAATGTCCATCAGGGGGGATCCTAGCACCAAACGCGTTTCGGGGTCTGTTATCACCCCTTCCTCAGTGGTCTTTATCTGTTTTCATTTTTAAATTAGTTTCGATTTGGGTCTGCAAATTCAACCAAAATCAAAGGTGTACCAATTGCCCAGTAAAGTTGTGTATGACATTCTGTCGTCTCCTACTGTAGGGCTGTTTCCAACCTGTTTCAAGCACATTAACATCCAGACAGAATTAGTAATGTCAAAGTGACGGCAGCGTATATGGCTATGAGTAAAGAGCCAGTGGTAGCAAGCAGCCTGTTTAATTTAACACACTGCACTGTCAGATTTTTTTTAAATTAAAATATGGTCCACAAATTATCCCATCTTGGTGGCAGAAGTCTTTTACTCTAGCTTCTGACTTGTAAAAGGGTGGCTGCCATATTGAGCAACTCATCAAAAATGTAAAGAATTGATTTGTCTTGATTGGTTTATGTATAAAACATTTAAATAAAAAAAAGGTTGACGCTCAGAATATGACCATAAACTGCCCCAACCAACAAGGATTAATTTGTACTTTAACCTCCTTACAGTCACATTGAAATTGTGTAAAACCCTTCCGAATATGTCACTTTTTTATTGTAGATTTTTAATATATGTATGACATAATTGCATTTTTAACCTCTTAGTGACATAATTCATTTTAGCCTTAAGGACCAGTAACATTTTTCTCTTAACTTTTAAATGTCTTCTTTTTGTTTTGTGGGAGTTGTAGTTTTTTAACCCTTTTGGGGTACATATAGTGTATTAAATAGCTTTTAATTATTTTTAGGAGAAAGATAAAAAAACAATCATTTTTAACATTATTTTGTGGAATTTAATACAAACCACTTGCTGATATATTTTTTATTATCAATATTGCCTCCTTTCCCTGTCTTGATCCATTTTCCATCACGTTATACACTTCTCGTTATCATGGTTACAACTATGGACCATAGGAGCGCACATAGGCCAGTGCTTTTTCCTATAGTGTGCAAATGTGGCCACTGCTGCTGCATTGCAGGGAGGTTGTAAACCATGGAAATGAGAACTGTTTAATGTGATGGATTGTATTAACTTCTCTACATGATAAATGCCATTTGATGCACTGAGACAACCCGTTTAAACATGCAATTGTCTGATCACTTCTCCCATAAACTGTAATTTAACATTGCAGCATAAGGTAAAGGGCCTTCACAGGGCCCAAGCTTGCCATAGTAATAGAACAGCTACCTTCATCTAGGCATGTGGGGGAGCCATTCAGGGCCCTAGAGCATGGAGCTCCCAGAGTTTCATCATTCAGATGCCAAGGTCACAATTGACCATCACATCTGAGGACGTTTAAATGTAATCTGCATTATCTCCAATCACAAACATTGCCTATGGGTGTCTGCTATGTAAAACAGCAGGCCCCTGGAGGCCAGTTCAGCTTCTGAGTGGGTGCCATGTTTAAAGAACGGACATCTGCCAAAGGATCTTAACCACTTGCCATGTGGGCCATTTGCCCCCTTCCTGACCAGGCCTAGGTTTGCAAAACTGACATATCTCACTTTATGTGCTAATAACTTTGGAACGCCTTTACTTATCCAAGTCATTCAGAGATTGTTTTCTCGTGACACATTGTACTTCATGACAGTCATAAATTTGAGTCAAAATATTTCGCCTTTATTTATGAAAAAATCCCAAATTTACCAAAAATTTAGAAAAATTCGCAATTTTCTAAATTTCAATTTCTCTGCTTTTAAAACAGAAAGTGATACCTCATAAAATATTTATTACTTAACATTCCCCATATGTCTACTTTATGTTGGCATCATTTTGGAAATGTCATTTTATTTTTTTAGGACGTTAGAAGGCTTAGAAGTTTAGAAGCAATTCTTCAAATTTTTAAGAAAATTGCCAAAACCCACATTTTAAGGACCAGTTCAGGTCTGAAGTCACTGAAACCTACATAGTGGATACCCCCATAAATGACCCCATTGTAGAAACTACACCCCTCAAGATATTCAAAACCGATTTTACAAACTTTGTTAACCCTTTAGGCGTTCCACAAGAATTAAAGGAAAATGGAGATCAAATTTCACTTTTTTGGCAGATTTTCCATTTTAATCAATTTTTTTCTTTAACACATCGATGGTTAACAGCCAAACAAAACTCAATATTTATTACCCAGATTCTGCGGTTTACAGAAACACCCCACATGTGGTCATAAACTGCTGTATGGGCACACGGCAGGGCACAGAAGAAAAGGAACTCCACATGGTTTTTAGATGCCATGTCCCATTTGAAGCCCCCTGATGCACCCTTACAGTAGAAACTCCCAAGAAGTGATCCCATTTTGGAAACTAGGAGATAAGGTGCCAGTTTAATTGCTACTATTTTTGGGTACATATGATTTTTTGATCATTCATTATAACACTTTATGGGGCAAGGTGACCAAAAAATTGGTTGTTTTAGCACAGTTTCTATTTATTTATTTTTACAGCGTTCACCTGAGGGGTTCAGTCAAGTGACATTTTTATAGAGCAGATTGTTATGGACGTGGCGATACCTAATATGTATACTTTTTCTTATTTATTAAAGTTTTACACAATAATAGCATTTGTTTTAATGTGTCCATGTTCTGAGAGCTATAGTTTTTTTATTATTTGAGAGATTTTCTTATGTAGGGGCTCATTTTTTGCGGGATGAGGTGTCGCTTTTATTGGTACCATTTTGTGGGACATACGCGTTTTTGATCACTTGGTGTTGCACCTTTTGTGATGTAAGGTGACAAAAATTGCTTGTTTAGACACCGTTTTTTTTTGTTTTTTTTACGGTGTTCACCCGAGGGGTTAGGTCATGTGATATTTTTATAGAGCTGGTTGTTACGGACGCGGCAATACCAAATATGTCTATTTTATTTTATTTTTTCTATTTTTTCTATTTTTTTTTTATTTCTTACTTGGGGAATTATTTTTTTTACATGTGAAACCTTTTTTCTATTTTATTTTTTCAACCCTTTATTTTTTTATTTTTTATTTTACACTTTTCGTCCCTCATAAGGTCATACAAGACCTCTGGGGGACATTTGCTTCACTTTTTCTTTTTTTTTTTTACTGTTGATTTCTCCTGTAACTGGGGCTGACATAGTAGCCCCAGTTACAGAAGAAATGCACCCCCAGAGAGGCTGTACAGCATAATTCTGCGCTGTACAGCCTCAGAGCAGGGCTGATCGAGGTCTGTGAAAGACCTCACACAGCTCCTGCACTCTCCGGTCACGGCGGTCACATGACCGCCGGGCCGGAACAGGAAGCGCATAGCGCTTCCTGCTCTGCATACACAGCGCTCGGTGAGCACTGTGTATGCAGCGATCTAGAAGGCAGGGACACCTGGGCACTGTCCCTGCCTTCTCTAAGGGTTGCCATGCTGTCACTGACAGCGGGCAACCAGATCAGCAGCTGCACGATTAGCGTGCAGCTGCACTTTCTGAACGAACGTTCTGGAACGTCCGTTCAGAAATAGAGAACCACCTCCCGGACGTTTATAGTCTATGGGCGGACGGGAGGTGGTTAAAGTGTAACTGCCATTCTATTTTTATTTGTGTAATGTATAGGAGCAGTGATAATAACCATTTTTGTAATATATTAATTACTGAAATCATACATTTCTATTAGAAAAATTGCTCTAAAGTGTCCCATTTTGAGGCTTAGCAACGCTCCTCTATCTTCTGTTTACAGAGCATAGTCAGTGTTAAGCGAGTCTCCACAGTTATGTAAACAGAAGACAGAGGAGCGTTGCTAAGGCTCAAAATGGGCCACTTTTGAACTATGTTTCTAATAGAAATGTAAGATTTCAGTAATTAAAGTATATTACAAAAATGGTTAGTATCACTGCCCCTATACATTACACAAATAAAAATAGTATGGCAGTTAGACTTTAAGAGGTAATACTAGTAATAATGTTTAAAGACTAAATTAGGAATTGTAATGCAAATAAATAAACAGATGTATAAACTCGCAATACAGGGCTTTTTTAAACTATTTTATAGACTATTCACTAAAATTATGAGAAAAAGTAAAACTAAATATCTTGTTGATCAACTATGTCCAAAGAAATGCCAGTCCTGAAATACAGAGATCATATTACTGTCTTTTGCAAACATCATACAGGTTCTGTTCATTTGACCTATTCCACAGTGTTAGCTAGTGTTGATCGCAAATATTCTAATCGCAAACTTTTTATCGCGAATATTGGCACTTCGAGAATTCGCGCATATCTAGAATATAGTGCTATATCTTTGTAATCACGAATATTCTAGATTTTTCCCTCACTGCTTTTTGCTTGTGGGCCAATGTGTCACGGCCACGGTTATGGCCGTGACTCCTTGGGAGCCGCATACTGTTGCCCGCGGTTTTGGGTTGTAGTGTCAACCGCAGCTTGAGGCATAATGTAGTTGGCCTCAGGTGCGGTTGCTGCGCACAACAGCTATGTGTGCGGTTCCCTTGGAGTTGTGTGCGCATTTGTAGCACTTTTGTATGTCTGTGTGCACTTTGTTTATGTTTGGTGTGCACTGACATTTTCCCATCACTGTAGCTGTCCGTGGCAACGTTTGGTTGTATTATGTACATGTGGTGGCAGTGTCCCGGCCTTCGGGCTGACTCCCAGGACACGCTTGCCACCCATGTCGTTGCCTGCGGCAACAGCCACAGTGTGTTTGTTGTTTGGACACTTCCCCTTTAAGTTATGTTTTCCCTTCTGTGGTTTTGGAAGGGTTAACTCCCTTTCAGTGTGTGTGAGTCACGGGGTGTGTCTGATTGTTGGGTGTGGCCTCTTGGCCCTATAAAGCCTCAGTTGTAGGCAGTAGCCAGAGAGGGTGTTTCAGCCATGCTGGCTGTAGACATCCTTCTGGTTACTTACCAACTGCCAGTGGGGGCCATCCTTCTGGTCATAGCAAATATATATGTCCTTTGGTGTCTGGAAGATGTGTTTGGTTTTATGTTTCTTTATTGCACCTGTGGTCCTGGCTTCCCGTGTGTTGTGTGTTTGTGTGCTGAGTCCTGCTGTCTGTGGGCAGTACATCCACATGGGTTCCAGGCTTTGTTGTCTGTGGTAGGTCTCTGTTATGCTTGTGGCAAGTACCTGCCATTGCCATAGGTTGCATTTGTTTCCCCTTGCTTGCAGCTTGGCCAGTGAGACTCTTGTTCCTCCGTATCCAGAAGGAACAGTATGTCTTACTCTGACTCCTAGCCCAGGGACCGGACGGAGGGTAAGTCAGGGCTCCTAGGTTCCTGCGCATGGGTCCTCCTACCTTTAAGGTCGGCCCATGCAGATAGGAGTTAGGGTCAGGTTAGGGACGCTGTAGGAGGTGACCTGCTCCCTAATCCTGTTTGTCCTGGTCAAGCAGCGACCACCATCCCTCGGCACACGGCTGAGGGTTTCCCCCATCCTCAGCCGTGACACAATGAGAAGGCTGCAATAACTTTGACTTTAGGAGTAGTGTTGATTGTGAATTTTTGTATCGCGAATTTTCCGATTATCGATTTTCGCAATAAAGAAAATAATGACTGGAGATCATGAATTCTCGAATTCACAAATATATGATGAATATTTGCCAAAATATTTGTGAAATATCGCAAATTCGAATATTGCCCCTGCCTCTCATCACTGGTGTTAGCAAGCTATTAAGTCAATAAAACAAATATATCAGATTTACTATGCACCACTAAAATAAGAGCAGTTGAAGTAGTGCATGCTATTATTATTTCCAATTATGGTCTTTATTCCTTTACAACCCGCTGCAAGACAAGGCGATTACATTTAAATCATAATGTGTGAATAATTAAAAAGGTATTTTTGCACCTACTCAAAAAGGCATGATTCAGGAGGTGGGTAATCTAAAATTTAAACTTTTATTGATAATGCAGATAAAATAATTCCTAAATAAAGAGTGCAATAACAGTTATTGCACTCTTTATTTAGGAATTATTTTATCTGCATTATCAATAAAAGTTTAAATTTTAGATTACCCACCTCCTGAATCATGCCTTACCTCTGGTAATCTGGAGCGCAGACCTTTACCTCGGTTTGACCTCCCTAATCAGTGATTGTAGTTCTATTTACTCAAAAAGGCACCCTACTACTTCCACAAAAGTTATTATAGCTAAAGGATGAGAAAGATCAGATCCAACAGCTTTCCAAGCTTTACTTATTATTGCTTATATCTCTTCTAAATTTAATCCTAACGTAATAATCAGTAGTGTAAAGAATACTAATCTATTTTCTCATGAATGGTACTGAATCGTCTTGCTGAATTTGAAATAGTAAACAGCCTTTAGAGCAGACCTTTTTTGCAGAACATATGCAAACTAGCTCTCCTCCAGAAGGAAGAACACCCTCTCTAGAGAGTCTTTCTAGTGCCACCTAAAGGCGGATATGCTGTAAATCAATATTGAACTTTTTTAATAGCCTTGAATCTTAATTCATGTTTCCCACATAGCCACAAGGAGCACTACACTACACTCACAAGGAGCAGCAACTCTGAAACAGTTGAATCTATAGATGGGACACTCTGGGTTGGCTAATAACTAGTATTGAGCAAATAGAAGCCAGACTAATTGCTTTTGATCCAAATTTAAGGAAAAATTTGATTTGCCGCAAAGGTGAATCTCCTTGCGCTTCGTGGTAACGAATATATTTTTCCTGAAATGGTGGTAAAAAAAAAAATACATACTCACCTCATCCATTTGTGCGTGAATCGTGTGAAATAACGCGTGTGGCGAGAGGGTTGGTTGCAGAGCGTATGATGTCAAATTGTAGCCTCAGATGCTGTGGTCAGCGATGAACGCGGCATCTGAGGGGTTCAATGTTCAATTACAGGGGCAGCACGATCGCCGTTCCCCTTCATTTTGCCCACTACATACAAAGGAATGTACTTTTTTTGTCAAATTCGGTGAAGCAGCCTAATCTAATTTTTCAGAACTTCGCTCATCTGTACTAATAACCCATGTTATGCTTTTTATGCTCAGATATTAAAAGGTTGTCACTACTTTAGAGTTTTCTTTCTTATGAAACACTTGAGAGAACCGTGGAATTTCTGCATAGTGTATTAAGTGACTGCAACAAGTCCTCCACTTGCAGCTCACTTACATTTTGGAGTGCAGGATGCAATCTATATCTTCAGCATTGAAAAAGTTGCCACTTGGTGATATATGTGGAAAATAGGCAGTTAGGGTGGCGTCAAGTTGTTTATGACACCGTTCTAAGGTGCAAACAATTGGTTGGGAGCAAAAGGTGTTTATAAGACTTGCGTAGCTTACTGAGGTGATTAGGAATTTCTGCTCTGTTACAAAGCAATATCTCTTGGTATTATTTTTCTTTTTTTCTTTTCTGAAATTGTACTTTTTATAAGGAGTATCTCACTCCATACAGGTATAACTTTGCTGAATATTATCCTCAAAGAGATGAGATTACAGAAAAGTAGACAATTCATTTTTGAACAATGTCGTTTTATAAGACTTTTATGTTATACTAGAAGTCTTGAATGTTTTGGAACATGAGAGCACCTATATTTTACCTTAGAATGAAATACTACAGAAAATTCAATCACTGCTAACTAGTGATGTCGCGAACATAAAATTTTCAGTTCGCGAACAGCGAACGCGAACTTCCGCAAATGTTCGCGAACTGGCGAACCGGGCGGACCGCCATAGACTTCAATAGACAGGCGAATTTTAAAACCCACAGGGACTCTTTCTGGCCACAATAGTGATGAGAAAGTTGTTTCAAGGGGTCTAACACCTGGACTGTGGCATGCCGGGGGGGATCTATGGCAAAACTCCCATGGAAAATTACGTAGTGGACGCAGAGTCGGGTTTTAATCCATAAAGGGCATAAATCAACTAACATTCCTAAATTGTTTGGAATAACGTGCTTTAAAACATCCAGTGTGTGTATACGATCAGGTATGATGTTGTATCGATCAGGTAGTGTAAGGGTTACGCCCGCATCACAGACATTGACAGACCAAACTCCCCTTTTAATGCACCGCAAACAGTTCATTTGCACAACCGCAAACTCCCCATTTGCACAAGGTTGGATACCAAGCTAGCCACGTCCCGGTGATGTCATTGAAGGTTTCTTCCTCCACCCAGCCACGTACAACACCAAGGGTCCCCGAAAGGTCAATTGAATTGATTTTTCGAACGGGGAGATGGTTAAAAAAACGCTGGCTCCCTCCCCTTTGTTTTTATCCACGGTGACTGCGTCTGCGCCGTGCAATTTACTGTCACACCCGATATGAGTGGTATTTTCTGTAGTACTATTCTCATCAGTTTAATCCCTCTAACGTCCCCGACTCCCCAATCTGGGGGCCATTTATTAAACAGATTTTTCGGACGGGGAGATGGTTAAAAAAACGCTGGCTCCCTCCACTCTGTTTTAATCCACGGTGACTGCGTCTGCGCCGTGCAATTTACTGTCACACCCGATATGAGTGGTATTTTCTGTAGTACTATTCTCATCAGTTTAATCCCTCTAACGTCCCCAATCTGGGTGCCATTTATTGAATAGATTTTTCGAACGGGGAGATGGTTAAAAAAAACCTGGCTCCCTCCACTCTGTTTTAAACCACGGTGACTGCGTCTGCGCCGTGCAATTTACTGTCACACCCGATATGAGTGGTATTTTCTGTAGTACTATTCTCATCAGTTTAATCCCTCTAACGTCCCCAATCTGGGGGCCATTTATTGAATAGATTTTTCGAACGGGGAGATGGTTAAAAAAACGCTGGCTCCCTCCACTCTGTTTTAAACCACGGTGACTGCATCTGCGCCGTGCAATTTACTGTCACACCCGATATGAGTGGTATTTTCTGTAGTACTATTCTCATCAGTTTAATCCCTCTAACATCCCCAATCTGGGGGCCATTTATTAAATAGATTTTTTGAACGGGGAGATGGTTAAAAAACGCTGGCTCCCTCCACCGATATGAGTGGTATTTTCTGTAGTATTATTCTCATCAGTTTAATCCCTGTTACGTCCCATATCAGGAATTGCCTTTTATGAAAAAAATTTTAGGCCGGGTACCTTCGACTGCCTTCACAGTGACAGACCAAACTCTCATACACTAAACTGAATTGATTTCAGGAACCGGGAGATGGAAAAAGCAGCTTGGTCGGTCCTCTTACTCCCAAATTGGGGCACTGCGCGTGCACAGAGCAATGTGCTGTGACACCCTATATGAGTGGTGTCTTAACTAGTACTATTGCTATCAGTTTAATCCCTGTTACGGACCCTATCCGGTCGAATTGATTAACCATTGTCGAATCCCCCATTGACATCCCCCTTATAAGCTGTGTAAAGCATATTTTTTAGTTTGGTTTTGAACTGCTGCATCCTTTCCGACTTTTGGTAATTTGGTAACATTTCTGCCACTTTCTGCTTATACCGGGGGTCTAGTAGCGTGGCCACCCGATCGCTTTTGGTCTGACCATAATGAAGCAACGGCCTTATCATCTGGGGTGTGGCAACATTGCCAACACACTTTTATAGAGGTGATGATGATTGCTTCATTGTGATACGCAAGCCCCTTCACCACAACAAGGTAACGATCACGAAGGGGAATTGACACTTGTATGTGCCTTTTTTTTTTGGTTTGTTTTTGCAGCCACAGTGCTGCACCATAGGACAGAAAAATTAGGCATGTACACATGCCTGAAAAATAATGGCACTGTTGCAGACGCTATTGTAGCAGCGGCCGGAAAAATTTATGTTTTCCAGGCAGAAAAGTGACTAAAACATTACGGCTTGAACCCTAGTTGGTGGTGGAGAATTCACGAAAGTCATCCGGTATGCAGACATTAAATACAGCAGCGTGGGGACCATTTTGAGGCCAAGGCATGTAATCAGGCCTTTTGTTAGTCAAACGTATCCCCCACTGTCAGTCCCTTCGGGATCCATGCCTCATTCATCTTTATGAAGGTGAGGTAATCAACACTTTTTTGACCGAGGCGACTTCTCTTGTCAGTGACAATGCCTCCTGCTGCACTGAAGCTCCTTTCTGACAGGACACTTGAAGCAGGGCAGGCCAGAAGTTCTATCGCAAACTGGGATAGCTCAGGCCACAGGTCAAGCCTGCACACCCAGTAGTGAAGGGGTTCATTGCTCCTCAGAGTGTCGATATCTGCTGTTAAGGCGAGGTAGTCTGCTACCTGTCGGTCGAGTCGTTCTCTAAGGCTGGATCCCGAAGGGCTGTGGCGATGAGTAGGACTGAAAAAGCTCCGCATGTCCTCCATCAACAACACATCTGTAAATCGTCCAGTCCTTGCCGCCGTGGTAGGAGGAGGATTACACTCACCTCTTCCCCTGTTAGATTCCCGTTGTGCTGTGACATCTCCCTTATAAGCTGTGTAAAGCATATTTTTTAGTTTGGTTTTGAACTGCTGCATCCTTTCCGACTTTCGGTAATTTTGTAACATTTCTGCCACTTTCTGCTTATACCGGGGGTCTAGTAGCGTGGTCACCCAGTACAGATCGTTCTCCTTTATCCTTTTTATACGTGGGTCCCTCAACAGACATGACAGCATGAAAGACCCCATTTGAACAAGGTTGGATGCAGAGCTTCTCATTTCCCGTTCCTCGTCCTCACTGATGTCATTGACGGTCTGTTCTTCCCCCCAGCCACGTACAACACCATGGGTCCCAGATAGGTGACAACAACGAGCACCCTGGGGTGCCTGCTGTGGTTGGTCTTCCTCCTCCTCAAAGCCGCCACATTCCTCCTCTGACTCCTCTTCCTCATACTCCTCTTCCAGCGTTGCTGCAGGTCCGGCAAGCGATGATGACAAGGCTGTTTCTGGTGGTGATGGTGACCACAACTCTTCCTCTTCCTCTTCACGCTCATCTACAGCCTGATCCAGAACTCTTCGCAGGGCACGCTCCAGGAAGAAAACAAATGGGATGAGGTCGCTGATGGTGGCTTCGGTGCGACTGACTAGGTTTGTCACCTCCTCAAAAGGACGCATAAGCCTACAGGCATTGCGCATGAGTGTCCAGTAACGTGGCAAAAAGATTCCCAGCTCCGCAGAGGCTGTCCTAGCACCCCGGTCATACAAATACTCGTTGACGGCTTTTTCTTGTTGGAGCAGGCGGTCGAACATTAGGAGTGTTGAATTCCAACGTGTCGGGCTGTCGCATATCAAGCGCCTCACTGGCATGTTGTTTCGCCGCTGAATATCGGAAAAGTGCGCCATGGCCGTGTAGGAACGCCTGAAATGGCCACACACCTTCCTGGCCTGCTTGAGGACGTCCTGTAAGCCTGGGTACTTAGACACAAAACGTTGTACGATGAGATTCAACACATGTGCCATGCACGGCACATGTGACAACTTGCCCAAATTTAATGCCGCCAACAGATTGCTTCCATTGTCACACACCACTTTGCCGATCTCCAGTTGGTGCGGGGTCAGCCACTGATCCACCTGTGCGTTCAGGGCGGACAGGAGTGCTGGTCCTGTGTGGCTCTCTGCTTTCAGGCAAGTCAACCCAAGATAGCGTTACACTGTCGTATCCGGGATGTGGAATAGCCCCTGGGGAGCTGGGGGGAATCAGTTGATGTGCAGCCAGACGCCGCAGCAGAAGAGGACTCAGCCGAGGAGGAAATTAAAGAGGATGGAGTAGGAGTAGAGGAGGTGGCAGTAGGTCTGCCTGCAAGTCGTGGTGGTGTCACCAACTCCGCTGCAGAGCCACGCATTCCATGCTTGTCAGCCGTCAGCAGGTTGACCCAATGCGCAGTATACGTGATATACCTGCCCTGACCGTGCTTTGCAGACCAGGTATCAGTGGTCAGATGGACCCTTGCCCCAACACTGTATGCCAGAGATGCCATGACTTCCTTTTCAATGACATGGTAGAGGTTTGGGATTGCCTTTTTTGAAAAAAAATTTCGTCCGGGTACCTTCCACTGTGGTGTCCCAATAGCGACAAATTTTTTGAAGGCCTCAGACTCTACCAGCTGGTATGGTAAAAGCTGGCGGGCTAAGAGTTCCGTCAAGCCAGCTGTCAGTCGCCGGGCAAGGGGGTGACTTTGTGACATTGGCTTCTTATGCTCAAACATGTCCTTGACAGACACCTGACTGTGGGCAGATGAGCAGGAACTGCTGAAGGTGAGAGATGGAGTGGCGGGTGGTTGAGAGGGGGCAGGGAGGACAGCAGTGGTTGACGTGGCTGAAGATGCAGGACCAGGAGGAGCATGGTGGCTTTGAGTTTGTGTGCTGCTTGTACTCATGTGTTGATCCCATAGGCGTTTGTGATGTGAGATCATGTGCCTTCGCAAAGCAGTTGTACCAAGGTGGGTGTTGGACTTCCCACGACTCAGTTTCTTTTGGCACAGGTTGCAAATGGCATTGCTTTTATCAGAGGCAGACACACAAAAAAAATGCCACACTGCTGAGCTTTGCAATGACGGCATTCTAGTGGTGGCAACAGCATGCGTTGACTGGCGTGCTGTCTGGCTGACCCCAGGTGCCGATACATGCTGTCTGACTGTGCCACTAACTCCTTGCGACGACCTCCCCCTGCTTCCAACTCGTCTCCTCATTCTCTCTGTCTCCCCTTCAGAACTTTCCCCCTCTTCTTCTCTTCGAGCAGGCACCCACGTGGCATCCGTGGACACATCGTCATCATCAACCGCTTCACTTGTATCTGACACCTCAGCAAAGGAAGCAGCAGCGGGTACAACATCATCATCATCACACTGTACGTCCATGTGTGTAATCCTGCCTGACTGAGACATATCCCCGTAATCTACATCATCTGGCAATAATGGTTGCGCATCACTAATTGCATCCAACTGATGTGTAAATAACTCCTCTGACGGATCAAGTGAAGCGGCTGTGGTGGCTGTGGTGGTAGTGGCGACGGGCGGGTGCGTGGTAACTTGAGAGCAGGTGACCGAAGCTGAGTTGGAGGAGGATGGTGCGTCAAGGTTCTTAGCGGAAGCTGTTGAAGATTGGGTGTCCTGTCTAAGCCAGTCAACTACGTCCTCTGAATTTTTCGGGTTCAGGGTACGTGGCCTCTGAAAACTGGGCATTATTCCAGGGACAGTGGAAATCACAGCACCACGACCACGACGGCCCCTGCGGGGTGGCCTGCCTCTGCCTGTCATTTTTTTTTTAGATAAGTGGTACTACGCGTGCTAGGTACTGTGCCACCCGGTATGAGTGGTTGGCACTGGCAGTGGGCACACTACAGTCTGTGGAAGTGGGCCTGACACACACTGGCAGCAGGCAAGCAACTGAATTTAGACTACTGTCTAAAAATTAAATGCCTTATTTATCGGCAAGCTACTGTGCCACCCGGTATCAGTGGTTGGCACTGGCAGTGGGCACACTACAGTCAGTGGAAGAGGGCCTGACACACACTGGCAGCAGGCAAGCAACTGAAATTACACTAAAGTGTAAAAATTAAATGCCTTATTTATCGGCAAGCTACTGTGCCACCCGGTATGAATGGTTGGCACTGGCAGTGGGCACACTACAGTCAGTGGAAGAGGGCCTGACACACACTGGCAGCAGGCAAGCAACTGAATTTAGACTACTGTCTAAAAATTAAATGCCTTATTTATCGGCAAGCTACTGTGCCACCCGGTATCAGTGGTTGGCACTGGCAGTGGGCACACTACAGTCAGTGGAAGCGGGCCTGACACACACTGGCAGCAGGCAAGCAACTGAAATTACACTAAAGTGTAAAAATTAAATGCCTTATTTATCGACAAGCTACTGTGCCACCCGGTATCAGTGGTTGGCACTGGCAGTGGGCACACTACAGTCAGTGGAAGCGGGCCTGACACACACTGGCAGCAGGCAAGCAACTGAATTTAGACTACTGTCTAAAAATTAAATGACTTATTTATCGGCAAGCTACTGTGCCACCCGGTATCAGTGGTTGGCACTGGCAGTGGGCACACTACAGTCAGTAGAAGCGGGCCTGACACACACTGGCAGCAGGCAAGCAACTGAAATTACACTAAAGTGTAAAAATTAAATGCCTTATTTATCGGCAAGCTACTGTGCCACCCGGTATGAGTGGTTGGCACTGGCAGTGGGCACACTACAGTCAGTGGAAGAGGGCCTGACACACTGACTGGCAGCAGGCAAGCAACTGAATTTAGACTACTGTCTAAAAATTAAATGCCTTATTTATCGGCAAGCTACTGTGCCACCCGGTATCAGTGGTTGGCACTGGCAGTGGGCACACTACAGTCAGTGGAAGCGGGCCTGACACACACTGGCAGCAGGCAAGCAACTGAAATTACACTAAAGTGTAAAAATTAAATGCCTTATTTATCGGCAAGCTACTGTGCCACCCGGTATCAGTGGTTGGCACTGGCAGTGGGCACACTACAGTCAGTGGAAGCGGGCCTGACACACACTGGCAGCAGGCAAGCAACTGAAATTACACTAAAGTGTAAAAATTAAATGCCTTATTTATCGACAAGCTACTGTGCCACCCGGTATCAGTGGTTGGCACTGGCAGTGGGCACACTACAGTCAGTGGAAGCGGGCCTGACACACACTGGCAGCAGGCAAGCAACTGAATTTAGACTACTGTCTAAAAATTAAATGACTTATTTATCGGCAAGCTACTGTGCCACCCGGTATCAGTGGTTGGCACTGGCAGTGGGCACACTACAGTCAGTAGAAGCGGGCCTGACACACACTGGCAGCAGGCAAGCAACTGAAATTACACTAAAGTGTAAAAATTAAATGCCTTATTTATCGGCAAGCTACTGTGCCACCCGGTATGAGTGGTTGGCACTGGCAGTGGGCACACTACAGTCAGTGGAAGAGGGCCTGACACACTGACTGGCAGCAGGCAAGCAACTGAATTTAGACTACTGTCTAAAAATTAAATGCCTTATTTATCGGCAAGCTACTGTGCCACCCGGTATCAGTGGTTGGCACTGGCAGTGGGCACACTACAGTCAGTGGAAGCGGGCCTGACACACACTGGCAGCAGGCAAGCAACTGAAATTACACTAAAGTGTAAAAATTAAATGCCTTATTTATCGGCAAGCTACTGTGCCACCCGGTATGAGTGGTTGGCACTGGCAGTGGGCACACTACAGTCAGTGGAAGAGGGCCTGACACACTGACTGGCAGCAGGCAAGCAACTGAATTTAGACTACTGTCTAAAAATTAAATGCCTTATTTATCGGCAAGCTACTGTGCCACCCGGTATCAGTGGTTGGCACTGGCAGTGGGCACACTACAGTCAGTGGAAGCGGGCCTGACACACACTGGCAGCAGGCAAGCAACTGAAATTACACTAAAGTGTAAAAATTAAATGCCTTATTTATCGGCAAGCTACTGTGCCACCCGGTATGAGTGGTTGGCACTGGCAGTGGGCACACTACAGTCAGTGGAAGAGGGCCTGACACACACTGGCAGCAGGCAAGCAACTGAATTTAGACTACTGTCTAAAAATTAAATGCCTTATTTATCGGCAAGCTACTGTGCCACCCGGTATCAGTGGTTGGCACTGGCAGTGGGCACACTACAGTCAGTGGAAGCGGGCCTGACACACACTGGCAGCAGGCAAGCAACTGAATTTAGACTACTGTCTAAAAATTAAATGCCTTATTTATCGGCAAGCTACTGTGCCACCCGGTATCAGTGGTTGGCACTGGCAGTGGGCACACTACAGTCAGTTGAAGTCGGCCTGACACACACTAGCAGCAGGCAAGCAGCTGAAATTACACTAAAGTGTAAAAATTAAATGCCTTTTTTATGCAAAGTCCTGTGCCAGCCGGTATGAGTGGTGGGCACTGGCAGTGGGCACACTACAGTCAGTGGAAGTCAGCCTGACACACACTGGCAGGCAACTAACCTTAGATTAAAGTGTAAAAATTAAGTGCCTATTTTTTAAGCAAAGTCCTGTGCCACTCGGTATGACAGGGGTGGGCACTGGCAGTGGGCACACTACAGTCAGTTGAAGTCGGCCTGACACACACTAGCAGCAGGCAAGCAGCTGAAATTACATTAAAGTGTAAAAATTAAATGCCTTTTTTAAGCAAAGTCCTGTGCCAGCCGGTATGAGTGGTGGGCACTGGCAGTGGGCACACTACAGTCAGTGGAAGTCAGCCTGACACACACTGGCAGGCAACTAACCTTAGATTAAAGTGTAAAAATTAAGTGCCTATTTTTTAAGCAAAGTCCTGTGCCACTCGGTATGACAGGGGTGGGCACTGGCAGTGGGCACACTACAGTCAGTTGAAGTCGGCCTGACACACACTAGCAGCAGGCAAGCAGCTGAAATTACACTAAAGTGTAAAAATTAAATGCCTTTTTTATGCAAAGTCCTGTGCCAGCCGGTATGAGTGGTGGGCACTGGCAGTGGGCACACTACAGTCAGTGGAAGTCAGCCTGACACACACTGGCAGGCAACTAACCTTAGATTAAAGTGTAAAAATTAAGTGCCTATTTTTTAAGCAAAGTCCTGTGCCACTCGGTATGACAGGGGTGGGCACTGGCAGTGGGCACACTACAGTCAGTTGAAGTCGGCCTGACACACACTAGCAGCAGGCAAGCAGCTGAAATTACATTAAAGTGTAAAAATTAAATGCCTTTTTTAAGCAAAGTCCTGTGCCAGCCGGTATGAGTGGTGGGCACTGGCAGTGGGCACACTACAGTCAGTGGAAGTCAGCCTGACACACACTGGCAGGCAACTAACCTTAGATTAAAGTGTAAAAATTAAGTGCCTATTTTTTAAGCAAAGTCCTGTGCCACTCGGTATGACAGGGGTGGGCACTGGCAGTGGGCACACTACAGTCAGTTGAAGTCGGCCTGACACACACTAGCAGCAGGCAAGCAGCTGAAATTACATTAAAGTGTAAAAATTAAATGCCTTTTTTAAGCAAAGTCCTGTGCCAGCCGGTATGAGTGGTGGGCACTGGCAGTGGGCACACTACAGTCAGTGGAAGTCAGCCTGACACACACTGGCAGGCAACTAACCTTAGATTAAAGTGTAAAAATTAAGTGCCTATTTTTTAAGCAAAGTCCTGTGCCACTCGGGATGACAGGGGTGGGCACTGGCAGTGGGCACACTACAGTCAGTTGAAGTCGGCCTGACACACACTGGCAGGCAACTAACCTTAGATTAAAGTGTAAAAATGAAGTGCCTTTTTTTTAAGCAAAGTCCTGTGCCACACGGGATGACAGGGGTGGGCACTGGCAGTGGGCACACTACAGTCAGTTGAAGTCGGCCTGACACACACTAGCAGCAGGCAAGCAGCTGAAATTACACTAAAGTGTAAAAATTAAATGCCTTTTTTATGCAAAGTCCTGTGCCAGCCGGTATGAGTGGTGGGCACTGGCAGTGGGCACACTACAGTCAGTGGAAGTCAGCCTGACACACACTGGCAGGCAACTAACCTTAGATTAAAGTGTAAAAATTAAGTGCCTTTTTTTAAGCAAAGTCCTGTGCCACACGGAATGACAGGGGTGAGCACTGGCAGTGGGCACACTACAGTCTGTGGGCCTGCAGCTCCTCACACACAGGCAGGCCAGGCAACTGCAATATGTATATAAAGGAAAAAAAAAAAGCAGACTAATGTTGCAGCCCTAAAAAGGGCTTTTTGGGGTGCTGTCAGGACGCTGTCCTTACAGCAGAGATCAGATGAGTCTTTCAGGACTGGAGTGGACACTGAATTCACTAGCCTAGCTATCGATTTCCCAATTAAATCAGCAGCAGTTACAGTCTCCCTCCTCTCACTAAGACTGCAGCTTCAGAATGAATCTAAAATGGATGCTGTGCAGGAGGTGGGAGGGTCTGGGAGGGAGGGTATGCTGCTGATTGGCTGGAATGTGTCTGCTGACTGTGAGGTACAGGGTCAAAGTTTGCTCAATGATGATGTATAGGGGGCGGACCGAACATCGCATGTGTTCGCCCGGCAGAGGCGAACGCGAACAAGCTATGTTCGCCGGGAACTGTTCGCCGTCGGATAGTTCGGGCCATCTCTACTGCTAACATATAGCACACACATATTCTTAGCTATTTTAGTGTAGTAGGTGCTTTGAATACCATTTACATTTGTTATTTGCCATCTGTACATATGCAATAACTGTGACAATACCATATAATGAACATATGCTTTTCATGAAGCCTGCTATAGTTGATTTCTTACACAATTGCTGTCATATATTGCTGTTCTGTTTTGCCTATGGGTTTTTAGAGATTTGGTATAGATTCGCGGAAATTTTTAAAACGTTAGGGTTGGATCTGAATCGATTCGGACTAAAACAAAGTTGCTCCAATTACCCTGAAAAATGGTATATAACACCCTCTAGCCTTCTAGAAATTTTTAGGAAAACTTGTTTCTTTTTCATGAACTTTGTCTATCTCCCTTTCCCCTCCCCAAGCTCTCGAAAGCAATGACAGTATAAGGCCTCTTTCAAACGGACGAGTTTTCCGAGCGGGTGCAATGCGTGAGGTGAACGCATTGCACCCACACTGAATCCAGACCCATTCATTTCTATGGGGCTGTGAACATGAGCGGTGATTTTCATAGAAGTGAATGGGGCTGCGTGAAAATCGCAAGCATCCGCAAGCAAGTGCGGATGCAGTGCGATTTTTGACGCATGGTTGCTAGGAGATGATCGGGATGGGGACACGATCATTATTATTTTCCCTTATAACATGGTTATAAGGGAAAATAATATCATTCTTAATACAGAATGCTTAATAAAATAGGGATGGAGGGGTTAAAAAATAATAATTTAACTCACCTCATCCACTTGTTCATACTCGTCTTCTGTCTTCTTCTTTGATGACTTGGAGGAAAAGGACCTTTGGTGACGTCACTTTTTAACCCCTCTATCCCTATTTTACTAAGCATTCTGTATTAAGAATGCTATTATTTTCCCTTATAACCATGTTATAAGGGAAAATAATAAAATATACACACCTAACATAAACCCGAACTTCTGTGAAGAAGTTTGGGTCTGGGTACCAAACATGCCAATTTTTCTCATGCGCGTGCAAAACACATTAAAATGCTTTGCACTCGCTCGGAAAAATCGCGCATTTTCCTGCGACGCACCAGCATTCTATCCGGCCCTCACACACGATGCCCATGTGAAGGAGGCCTATTAGTAAATGATGTGTGAGTGACACTGACAAAGTAGTGGGTAAACACATGTTTGGCGGTGTTATCATACAGCGTGTTTAAGACCACACCCCAACGGCAAATGTTATGCTTTTTCATATTCCAAAGCTTACATAAATTGTTCTTTATCGGGGTCAGATGATGTTTAAACACACAGGGAAGGGAAGTAGAGGATTAGCAGTGAAGAGTAGCAGCGGCTCAGGCAGCGGCGACTGCAGCAGCAGCCATATGGTACATATTGGAAGGAGGGCAGCAGTTGTACAGAACATGATTGTTACCAGGCCGCACCACTGGCATGATGGCAGCAGTGGCATGGCAGGCAGACAGAAACAGTGGCAAGATGGGGCTCCATTAGCAAGGCCAGATCTATTTATCGGCCTCAGCTGGAGGAATGTGAAAATCCCACCAAATCCAGGCTTTGTACATTTTGAGAAAAGTGATGTTTTGGACACTGGCAGAGGACAACTTGGTCCATTTGAATGTCACCACACCCCCCAACCTCCCACCGCAGTGCTGAAAACCCTCTCTGAGATGACACTGGAGACTGGGCAAGAAAGAAGAAAGAGAGCATGCTGTGCCAGTTCAGGCCACTGTTCTAGTCTGCCTGCAGAGAAAGCCATGGGGTCAGGAAACATTGCATGCACCAGAATTTAGGTAGCCCTTGAAAGGATTTAGAGTCACATTTCTCTTCAGGCCTGAACCTGGGCATTGAGATAGGAGCTGTTGGCTTGCTGACTTAGTCGCCACCTGTTGCATGAGCGTCAGCATCTCTTCAAAAATACATATTAGGGGGGTGAGGGACAACTGCAGTATGAGCTGCATGAGCTGCCACTGCCAGACCTGGAACAACTGCTTTGGTCCGGACCTATAGCCTTCTAGCACCTCAGCATAAAAAAAGAACGAGTTGCCTATCCACAGTTTCGTCTCTAAGCCCAGCTGCTTCAGTCCCCAAAGAACTAAGAAGTGGCCGGGTCCAGTGACCACTGCTGCGGTCACAGAGGACTGAGCGGTATCTCGCTGCTGTGACCACTAAGGCCTGTGATTGATATCAGTGGTCACGGAACCCAGATGCTTTCTAGTTCTGCGGTGACCAGAAGCAATTGGGAATGGAACAGTGGTGGGATTGCAGACAAGGGGCACATGTCCAGACCAAAGAGTTTGTCAGGGCTGGACAACCCCTTTAAGGCACCCTTACATTATCACTTATAGATAAAGCCTATTGTTGTACTTTGTAAGTTTGAATGAGCATAAGATTCTTTACAAGTACTATGGTATATGCCACTCTTAAAGGGGTTCTCCGGGAATTAGGAAAATGAAAATGCTTAAATATAACTTTATTATAAATATATTCTCCAATATCTTTCATTATTTATAATGGCTCGTTTTGTCTAGGGAGCAATTGCCAGGGGAAACAAAATGTCTGCTGTCCCATTAGTTCACACAAAACCTGTCCTGATCACACATGAGAAGTGTTTAAAACACTGAGGTAAAGAGCTCCCTCATCATCCTCCTCTCCTCTGAATACAGATGATAAGAACTTTAGCTGAATCTCTGGGGAATTTAGTTCATGAGGAGACATGTACACAAATACAGAGAGGACGGACAGGGCAGACTGTGGTAATGGAGGCTGCATACAAATGCTCCTGCTCATTAGCCACACCTCACCCTTCTCTCATTCCTCTTCTCCATTCCCACAGAGATTCACCTGTATTCAGGATCATGATTCCTGACAAGTAGAGCAGAGGGGAAAATGAGGCAGCACTATGGCTCATTGTAAGTAACTTGTCCTCCTGGGTGATTAGGACAGGTTTTGTGTGTACTGATAGGACAGCGGCCATTTTATTTCTCCTAATGATTGCTCCCTAGACAAAACAAACCATTCTAAGTAATAGAAGGTATTTGTGAATATATTTATTTTAAAATAATATTTAAATATTTTAATTTTTTTAATTCCTGGAGAACCCCTTTAAGAGCTTGTTCAGAAATTGCTTTTGCCTGATGTGAAATATACTTAAAGGGGGTCATTTACTATCTGAAACTGAACCTATATTAGGTGTATTTCTGATGCAGATTGAGGCACAAAAGGTTATTTACACCACAATCTGTGACTTTTCCCCACTTGCGCCAGGTCTAAAGTGTCGGTCTTAATAAATGACCGTCAAAGTATTTCCTCCTCTGACTAGAATTCTTCTAAAATAAGTATCAGTATAGATCAAAAATGAGTGAGATTGAGTCTCAAATATAGCATAATTGTTATATAATCACATTATCAATTCATCAGTTGGAGATTAACTGGTGTAAAGTAGAACTGGCTTAGTTGCCCATAGCAACCAATCAGACTCTGCCTTTCATTTTTCACAGCTCCATTGGAAAATGAAATGTAGAATCTGATTGGTTGCTATGGGCAGCTAAGCCAGTTCTACTTTGCACCGTTATTTTTATGAATTTAACTTATTTTTTCTAATCTGTTTTGATATCCTGATGTATATTTTTACCTTCTTTATATGATTATGGGGAAGCCATCCTGCATAAACTGTGGCTGCAAGCTGTGAACAGCAGCTCCAGAGATTTACTTTATAGCAGACACTTCAGGGAAAATAAAATAAGTCAGAAAATGATTTATTCATTTCTATGGTAACATGTTGTAGGTCTGCAGTCATAGTTGTGCAGAATGAGGGGATGAAGGTGAAGAGCTGAGCTGTCCCATTCATCTGTGGTGCTATCTACCTGTGTTAGAGCCAGTGTAAAATTGTAGCTGTATTTGTATTAAGATAAGTTCACATGCAGATTTTTTTGCATGACACCATGGGTTTGACCCGTGATGTATTGAATGGGGCCAAATTTCCCCAGTCAAAATCTACAACAAAAATTGACCTACTGTGGAATTTGTGCATCTGTGTGGAAAATGTCTGCAGCATCATCTACTTGCTACTGTAGCCCACCGTTGTTTTGGCGATAAGAATGGGTGCCATGGGTGAGAATCACAGCTATAACACCTTTATTGCATATCTTGTGGATATGCCATGAATGTCTATTATAGTATACTAAGTACATAGTTGGTCATTTAGCAAACAGAAATACGCCTAAATTAAGCATATTTCTGGTGCAGATTGTGGCGCAAAGATCCATCTAAAACTGTGGTCGTAATAAATGTGCCCCATAATACTAGAGAATAAAATCAGAAAAAACATACAACCACCCTCACAAAGTTTATTTAGGATTAAAATCTGTATGTATGTCTCTTAAATTCAAGAGGAGATAATGTTATGTTACCTATAAAGTACAACATCAATATTCAGCATACCGTACATTGTTACTCAACGCTTATTACATTTCCCGATAATTTTCCATTAACTGTTAGAATTATTGTCATTTGCTTGCTGCTTAGTGTGTGCCAAACTGTTCATGACTCTACAAATAGTTCACTTATTTGAACCAGTCTTCAGAGTTTCTCTACTTCCTTCATAAATGTTGTAATTTCTTTACTGCAGGTAACACCAATAGTATATTTGCCTTGGATTATATCAGCGGTGCATTAACCCTGAATGGGCAGCTAGACCGAGAAAATCCCTTGTACACATCAGGATTCATTCTAACAGTTAAGGTAATGAACTTGTGTTTTCAATGTTCTAGTTTATATTATAGTGAATTTAGTTCAGCCCTTAAAATGTAATTTTCTTTTATTCTTTTATTTATTTTTTATTAAAAAGGAAGTTTGATTCCTTATATTAAAATGTTCTTTTTAATAAAGGAGGATGTCACAACACTGATGTCTGAATAAATAGAAAGCTTAGGATTCAAGGCATTAATCTGATGCTATTTATTGTTATAGCCAATTTTATAATGTGTTTCCAGTTCATTTTGATCTGTTTTATTTATTATTATTATTATTATTATTACTACACTATAAGCCATAGAGAATAAACTTTTTCCTTTACAATTTTAATGGAATATTTCTTTACAGGAAGCACCTATTATCTTAGTCACTGTAGCATGAAAAGTTATGCAACTTAAAAATATGTTTAAGATCTCTGCTTGTCGTCATTCACAGAGAACCCTAATTGATTTTGTCTTTGGGACCTAGTTCTGTTATGACCTGTTTCACTATCCCAAAAACAGAGGTCCTGTGTCCGTGTTTAAATTGAGTTGTGGTTGAGTATACTTCCTGTAACACCTTTCATAATCTATGGGATAGTCAAGTCCACGCCATTCATAAAGTTTGAACAGAGTGGCAGTGTGGGACAACCCCTATTACGGTACTATGATCCTATGATAAAGACAATTTATTATTATAATTTTTTTGCTAGAAGTAGACAGTGGAAGTAAAAGCTAAAGAGTAGT
>NW_024401227.1:0-69744 GCF_905171765.1 Bufo bufo
CCTTGGGGTCTCTTCTTTCCAAAATGGGGTCACTTGTGGGGTAGTTATACTGCCCTGGCATTCTAGGGGCCCAAATGTGTGGTAAGGAGTTTGAAATCAAATTCTGTAAAAAATGACCTGTGAAATCCGAAAGGTGCTCTTTTGAATATGGGCCCCTTTGCCCACCTCGGCTGCAAAAAAGTGTCACACATCTGGTATCTCCGTAATCGGGAGAAGTTGGGGAATGTGTTTTGGGGTGTCATTTTACATATACCCATGCTGGGTAAGAGAAATATCTTGGCAAAAGACAACTTTTCCCATTTTTTTATACAAAGTTGGCATTTGACCAAGATATTTATCTCACCCAGCATGGGTATATGTAAAAAGACACCCCAAAACACATTCCTCAACTTCTCCTGAATACAGAGATACCAGATGTGTGACACTTTTTTGCAGCCTAGGTGGGCAAAGGGGCCCACATTCCAAAGAGCACCTTTCGGATTTCACAGGTCATTTACCTACTTACCACACATTTGGGCCCCTAGAATGCCAGGGCAGTATAACTACCCCACAAGTGACCCCATTTTGGAAAGAAGAGACCCCAAGGTATTCGCTGATGGGCATAGTGAGTTCATGGAAGTTTTTATTTTTTGTCACAAGTTTGTGGAATATGAGACTTTGTATGAAAAAAAAAAAAAAAAAAAAAAATCATCATTTTCCACTAACTTGTGACAAAAAATAAAAAATTCTAGGAACTCGCCATGCCCCTCACGGAATACCTTGGGGTGTCTTCTTTCCAAAATGGGGTCACTTGTGGGGTAGTTATACTGCCCTGGTATTCTAGGGGCCCAAATGTGTGGTAAGGAGTTTGAAATCAAATTCAGGAAAAAATGAGGAGTGAAATCCGAAAGGTGCTCTTTGGAATATGGGCCCCTTTGCCCACCTAGGCTGCAAAAAAGTGTCACACATCTGGTATCCCCGTACTCAGGAGAAGTTGAGGAATGTGTTTTGGGGTGTCTTTTTACATATACCCATGCTGGGTGAGATAAATATCTTGGTCAAATGACAACTTTGTATAAAAAAATGGGAAAAGTTGTCTTTTGCCAAGATATTTCTCTCACCCAGCATGGGTATATATAAAATGACACCCCAAAACACATTCCCCACCTTCTCCTGAGTACGGAGATACCAGATGTGTGACACTTTTTTGCAGCCTAGGTGGGCAAAGGGGCCCATATTCCAAAGAGCACCTTTCGGATTTCACAGGTCATTTTTTACAGAATTTGATTTCAAACTCCTTACCACACATTTGGGCCCCTAGAATGCCAGGGCAGTATAACTACCCCACAAGTGACCCCATTTTGGAAAGAAGAGACCCCAAGGTATTCGCTGATGGGCATAGTGAGTTCATAGAAGTTTTTATTTTTTGTCACAAGTTAGTGGAATATGAGACTTTGTAAGGAAAAAAAAAAAAAAAAAAAAAATCATCATTTTCCGCTAACTTGTGACAAAAAATAAAAAGTTCTATGAACTCACTATGCCCATCAGCGAATACCTTAGGGTGTGTACTTTCAGAAATGGGGGCATTTGTGGGGTGTTTGTACTGTCTGGGCATTGTAGAACCTCAGGAAACATGACAGGTGCTCAGAAAGTCAGAGCTGCTTCAAAAAGCGGAAATTCACATTTTTGTACCATAGTTTGTAAACGCTATAACTTTTACCCAAACCATTTTTTTTTTACCCAAACATTTTTTTTTTATCAAAGACATGTAGAACTATAAATTTAGAGCAAAATTTCTATATGGATGTCGTTTTTTTTGCAAAATTTTACAACTGAAAGTGAAAAATGTCATTTTTTTGCAAAAAAAACGTTAAATTTCGATTAATAACAAAAAAAGTAAAAATGTCAGCAGCAATGAAATACCACCAAATGAAAGCTCTATTAGTGAGAAGAAAAGGAGGTAAAATTCATTTGGGTGGTAAGTTGCATGACCGAGCAATAAACGGTGAAAGTAGTGTAGGTCAGAAGTGTAAAAAGTGGCCTGGTCTTTCAGGGTGTTTAAGCACTGGGGGCTGAGGTGGTTAATCACAGAATGACACTTCTATCAGCACGCTAGCGTGTGTCTTAGGTTTTTCTGAATGATACTATCAATAACTTTAATGGAAGATTTTCTTTTTGGGATAGATTTCAAGTAGGCCTGAAATACCACAAACTAGTTATTTTCAGAATGGCAAATTTGGGAATGCTTTTTCAACCCAGAACAAAAAGTCTGCTTTGACGGTCACTACAAATAACTTGACCAGCTAAAACTGTGCAGATTTGGTTGAATAGAGATGTGAGACCTGTTTTTTTTTGCGCTGTGTGACAGTTATAGCTTTGATCACAGAATGACACTTCTATCAGCACGCTAGCGTGTGTCTTAGGTTTTTCTGAATGATACTATCAATATTTTCAATGTAAGATTTTATTTTTGGGATAGATTTCAAGTAGGCCTGAAATACCACAAACTAGTTATTTTCAGAATGGCAAATTTGGGAATGCTTTTTCAACCCAGAACAAAAAGTCTGCTTTGACGGTCACTACAAATAACTTGACCAGCTAAAACTGTGCAGATTTGGTTGAATAGAAATGTCAGGTCTATTTTTTAGGCGCTGGGTGACAGGCTCAACTTGCCCCTGATGTAATATATGGCCAAAAAATAACCAGACTGTTGATGGTTAAATGCACTTCGGTGACACAGGCTCAGCCTGCAGCTGATGTAGTATATGGCCAAAAAATAATCAGACTGTTGATGGTTAAATGCACTTGGGTGAAACAGGCTCAGCCTGCAGCTGATGTAGTATATGGCCAAACAATAACCAGACTGTTGATGGTTAAATGCACTTCGGTGACACAGGCTCAGCCTGCAGCTGATGTAGGATATAGCACAAAATAACCACACTATCGATAGTTAAATACACTTGGTGATAGCTCGTGCTGGCGCACCACAAGACACAAAATGGCCGCCGATCACCCCAGAAAAAAAAGTGATCTAAAAACGCTCTGGGCAGCCTCAAAAAAGTGAGCAAGTCAATAATAGCACTTCAATGATCCACAGCTGCAGATCGATCACAGAATGAAGTCTTTTGGAGGAGTTAATCTGCCTAATCTCGCCCTAACGTCGCAGCTGCAACCTCTCCCTATACTGATCATAGCAGAGTGACGAGCGGCGCTACGTGACTCCAGCTTAAATAGAGGCTGGGTCACATGGTGCACTGGCCAATCACAGCCATGCCAATAGTAGGCAAGGCTGTGATGGCCTTTTGGGGCAAGTAGTATAACGCTTGTTGATTGGCTGCTTTGCAGCCTTTCAAAAAGCGCCAAGAAAGCGCCGAACACCGAACCCGAACCCGGACTTTTACGAAAATGTTCGGGTTCGGATCCGTGTCACGGACACCCCAAAATCCGGGTTCGCTCATCCCTAGAGGCTATGCTTTTTTTTTTATAGGTGAACTTTAACCTTTTTATTTATAATTTAAGGAAAGTAGCTCATAAGTCGATATTTTTCAGAGACTTCAATCCTTGAACAATATCAAGGTTTTATAGCTGAACATTGACAGCGCTTTTTTCTTCCAATAAATTTATAGTACTAAAAATTATCTCTGCTGTTGAGATATATATTTATTATCTTTGAATACACTTGATATACTTGACAGGACTTCTCTTTACAGGTAAAACGGATATGTTTAATTAATGGAGGCTAAATTAAAGAGGAGAATAAGTTCTATAAGTAAAGATTGTGTCAATAACTTTCTAGAAACATGCTTAGGTTCTTTGGGCCCAGTGAAAGTAAAGAATGTATTCCTAGGGTAAAGACAACATCATTATCTTATGACATGTGTGTTTATCTAGGTTGCCTCACTTTAGCAAAGAGCACTTATCATGCAGTGTAAATTTAATTACAGGCATTTACTATTTTATGGTCACTTTTTTAGTTGCCACATTTGCTAGCTTGATTCATTTTTCCAGAACACTATGCATTGCTCATTTCCATAGTTATGACCTCCCTACAATCCAGCAGCAGTGGCCATGCTTGCACAACATAGGACAATACACTGGCCTAGTTGAGCTTTCATAGTCTTGTCCACTAGAGAGGCCATTGCTTTTTCCTATAGTGTGCAAGCAAGACCATTGCTGATGGATAGCAGGGTGTTTGTAACCGTGGAAACACGCAGTGTATAATATGATAGGAAAATCAATGCAACCAGCAAAGGAAGCAATAGAATTAATTGTAATATATTAGGAGTAGTATTGCCTTTATCTAAATAATAAATATCAGATGCAGAAGTGAGACAACTGCTTTAAGTTCCTGGGACCCATTCCAACTGAAGGATGAGTTCCTATAGATCTATAGCTGTTACTTTTTAGATAGAAAAGCAAATATGGGGATATGCTTAGAAAAATCTTATGGTAGTGAAATAGCAAGGTTTTAAGTCAAATGCAATTTATTGTGTATAATCCAGAAATATAGATTTTGTTCTGCTATTTTGCCTAAATTATAAGCAAATTGGTAAAAGATTCTTTCTACCTAAATGGTAGAAATATCACCTATAATGGTGATGGACAGGATAGCTGTAGGGGCGTGTGAGGAGGCTATGCTTTTTTTTTTATAGGTGAACTTTAACCTTTTTATTTATAATTTAAGGAAAGTAGCTCATAAGTCGATATTTTTCAATGACTTCAATCCTTGAACAATATCAAGGTTTTATAGCTGAACATTGACAGCGCTTGTTTCTTCCAATAAATTTATTGTACTAAAAATGATCTCTGCTGTTGAGATATATATTTATTATCTTTAAATACACTTGATATACTTGACAGGCCTTCTCTTTAGAGTTAAAACGGAAATGTTTAATTAATGGAGGCTAAATCAAAGAGGAGAATAAGTTCTATAAGTAAAGATTGTGTCAATAACTTTCTAGAAACATGCTTAGGTTCCTTGGGCCCAGTGAAAGTAAAGAATGTATTCCTAGGGGTAAAGACAACATCATTATTTTATGACATATGTGTTTATCTAGGTTGCCTCACTTTAGCAAAGAGCACTTATCATGCAGTGTAAATTTAATTACAGGCATTTACTATTTTATGGTCACTTTTTTAGTTGCCACATTTGCTAGCTTGATTCATTTTTCCAGAACACTATGCATTGCTCATTTCCATAGTTATGACCACCCTACAATCCAGCAGCAGTGTCCATGCTTGCACAATATCGGACAATACACTGGCCTAGTTGAGCTCCCATAGTCCCGTCCACTAGAGAGGCCATTGCTTTTTCCTATAGTGTGCAAGCAAGACCATTGCTGATGGATAGCAGGGTGTTTGTAACCGTGGAAACACGCAGTGTATAATATGATAGGAAAATGAATGCAACCAGCAAAGGAAGCAATAGAATTAATTGTAATATATTAGGAGTAGTATTGCCTTTATCTAAATAATAAATATCAGATGCAGAAGTGAGACAACTGGTTTAAGTTCCTAGGACCCATTCCAACTGAAGGATGAGTTCCTATAGATCTATAGCTGTTACTTTTTTTTAGATAGAAAAGCAAATATGGGGATATGCTTAGAAAAATCTTATGGTAGTGAAATAGCAAGGTTTTAAGTCAAATGCAATTTATTGTGTATAATCCAGAAATATAGATTTTGTTCTGCTACTTTGCCTAAATTATAAGCAAATTGGTAAAAGATTCTTTCTACCTAAATGGTAGAAATATCACCTATAATGGTGATGGACAGGATAGCTGTAAGGGCGTGTGAGGAGGCTATGCTTTTTTTTTATAGGTGAACTTTAACCTTTTTATTTATAATTTAAGGAAAGTAGCTTATAAGTCGATATTTTTCAATGACTTCAATCCTTGAACAATATCAAGGTTTTATAGCTGAACATTGACAGCGCTTGTTTCTTCCAATAAATTTATAGTACTAAAAATTATCTCTGCTGTTGAGATATATATTTATTATCTTTAAATACACTTGATATACTTGACAGGCCTTCTCTTTAGAGGTAAAACGGATATGTTTAATTAATGGAGGCTAAATCAAAGAGGAGAATAAGTTCTATAAGTAAAGATTGTGTCAATAACTTTCTAGAAACATGCTTAGGTTCCTTGGGCCCAGTGAAAGTAAAGAATGTATTCCTAGGGGTAAAGACAACATCGTTATCTTATGACATATGTGTTTATCTAGGTTGCCTCACTTTAGCAAAGAGCACTTATCATGCAGTGTAAATTTAATTACAGGCATTTACTATTTTATGGTCACTTTTTTAGTTGCCACATTTGCTAGCTTGATTCATTTTTCCAGAACACTATGCATTGCTCATTTCCATAGTTATGACCTCCCTACAATCCAGCAGCAGTGGCCATGCTTGCACAGTATCGGACAATACACTGGCCTAGTTGAGCTCCCATATTCCCGTCCACTAGAGAGGCCATTGCTTTTTCCTATAGTGTGCAAGCAATACCATTACTGATGGATAGCAGGGTGTTTGTAACCGTGGAAACACGCAGTGTATCATATGATAGGAAAATTAATGCAACCAGCAAAGGAAGCAATAGAATTAATTGTAATATATTAGGAGTAGTATTGCCTTTATCTAAATAATAAATATCAGATGCAGAAGTGAGACAACTGCTTTAAGTTCCTGGCACCCATTCCAACTGAAGGATGAGTTCCTATAGATCTTTAGCTGTTACTTTTTAGATAGAAAAGCAAATATGGGGATATGCTTAGAAAAATCTTATGGTAGTGAAATAGCAAGGTTTTAAGTCAAATGCAATTTATTGTGTATAATCCAGAAATATAGATTTTGTTCTGCTACTTTGCCTAAATTATAAGCAAATTGGTAAAAGATTCTTTCTACCTAAATGGTAGAAATATCACCTATAATGGTGATGGACAGGATAGCTGTAGGGGCGTGTGAGGAGGCTATGCTTTTTTTTTATAGGTGAACTTTAACCTTTTTATTTATAATTTAAGGAAAGTAGCTTATACTGTAAGTCGATATTTTTCAATGACTTCAATCCTTGAACAATATCAAGGTTTTATAGCTGAACATCGACAGCGCTTGTTTCTTCCAATAAATTTATAGTACTAAAAATTATCTCTGCTGTTGAGATATATATTTATTATCTTTAAATACACTTGATATACTTGACAGGCCTTCTCTTTAGAGGTAAAATGGATATGTTTAATTAATGGAGGCTAAATCAAAGAGGAGAATAAGTTCTATAAGTAAAGATTGTGTCAATAACTTTCTAGAAACATGCTTAGGTTCGTTGGGCCCAGTGAAAGTAAAGAATGTATTCCTAGGGGTAAAGACAACATCATTATCTTATGACATATGTGTTTATCTAGGTTGCCTCACTTTAGCAAAGAGCACTTATCATGCAGTGTAGAGTTAATTACAGGCATTTACTATTTTATTGTCACTTTTTTAGTTGCCACATTTGCTAGCTTGATTCATTTTTCCAGAACACTATGCATTGCTCATTTCCATAGTAATGACCACCCTACAATCCAGCAGCAGTGGCCATGCTTGCACAATATAGGACAATACACTGGCCTAGTTGTGCTCCCATAGTCCCGTCCACTAGAGAGGCCACAGCTTTTTCCTATATTGTGCAAGCAAGACCATTGCTGATGGATAGCAGGGTGTTTGTAACCGTGGAAACACGCAGTGTATAATATGATAGGAAAATGAATGCAACCAGCAAAGGAAGCAATAGAATTAATTGTAATATATTAGGAGTAGCATTGCCTTTATCTAAATAATAAATATGAGATGCAGAAGTGAGACAACTGCTTTAAGTTCCTAGGACCCATTCCAACTGAAGGATGAGTTCCTATAGATCTATAGCTGTTACTTTTTAGATAGAAAAGCAAATATGGGGATATGCTTAGAAAAATCTTATGGTAGTGAAATAGCAAGGTTTTAAGTCAAATGCAATTTATTGTGTATAATCCAGAAATATAGAGTTTGTTCTGTTACTTTGCCTAAATTATAAGCAAATTGGTAAAAGATTCTTTCTACCTAAATGGTAGAAATATCACCTATAGGGGGGGCGTGGCTTGCCGCGGACAGGAAGAGACGTGTGGTGAGGGAGCTCTGTCCACTTGACCCTGCATCCACCACCATCCTGTCAGGAAACTGCCCTATACTGCAGGCGGCACCCGGATCTAACACACAGGCCGGGACATAGATTTTACATACCTCCCAGCGAATAACTACAGGGAGAGGTAAAGACCGGAGCTTCCCTGGATGGGATCCCGCTGCAAATAAGAAGCCTGCGCAGTGTGGAGTGAGAGTCCCGTTGTGCCGAACGTTAGCAGCGCGTGGCAGAGCCGCCTGAAGTACGGCGCCATCTTAACAGGGAGCATCTCCGGTGGAGGATTAGAGACCTACTCTGCATTGATCGGAGCTGAGGCCCTCTGAGGTGAAAGGAGGCCTGCTGTTCATTGCCCCTCAGGCTTTGCATATTGAAGGTACTGTGTCTTTTCAATTCATACTAGAGGACCCAGCGCCATTAAAGGGGAAGTGCCACTAGCACATAAAGCATCTGGTCTCCCCAGTTATCTCTGGATCGATTTACTGTGAGGACTGAGTCCTAATGTTTTCAAATGTCCCTCCTTTTACCTGTTGAGAGGGGGTCTATCTATCCTACGTATTAGAGCCATAGGCTCAATGTTTTCAGATCATTAATTATGATCTATCCTGTCTGGACACCTTTATAGCTTATGTGAGGAAATGCAGCACGCAAAGGCATAGCATCTTTAAGTGATTTCTCCAGCTTCTAAAGGACTTAAACCACCTATCTTGCAATGGTTAAATCCGGCCAACCTGTTTCTAGGGATCCTAACATGCCTCAGAAAACTCCGCATGGCAAAGGCAATATAGAGAAATTTATTACAAAAGCGTCTGCAAATGCTGAAACATCTGCTCATGTGAATCAACCTTTATCCTTAAGTGACACACTGCAGGATGAACCACAAGCTGCAGCACAGACGGATCTCCCTTTATCAAGGGACTTTTTTCAGCAAACCCTTACTAATGCTCTGTCGCCTCTAGCACAGAATTTACAAGAAATTAAACAAGACCTACGCCATATTGGTCACCGTGTGGATAGTTTAGAGGACACCACAGCAGAACTCTGCAATCATTCCAGAGAAGTTGCCACTCATTTTCAAACATGTCAAGATCATCTGAACCAGATATACATCCAAATGGAGGACCAAGATAATCGTAATAGGCGCAATAATTTAAGAATCCGTGGCCTTCCTGAAACGTATACTGCAGAATCTCTACTTTCAACGGTGAAACAGATTGCCATATCTTTATTAGGAGACCACTACCCCCTCTCCATTGAAATTGAGAGAGCACACAGAGCACTAAGACCAAGACCTAACCCTAATGATCCCCCCAGGGACATTATTTGTAGATTTCTGGACTTCAGAGTCAAGGAAGATATGCTGGGGAAGGCTAGGGTATCCCCCTCTTGGTCTTTTGAAGATCACCAACTTGTGCTATTCCAAGACCTTGCCCCTATAACTCTGCACAAAAGGAAACAACTGAAACCTCTCACAGATTTGCTGCGAAATAGGAAAATATTATACCGCTGGATGTTCCCGTTTGGACTCTCTACCACGGTGGCGGGGAAAAGATTCTCTATCCGTCGATATGAGGACCTTACGGAACTTTTATCAGCACTGGGAGACCCCATGATCTCCATTGAAGATTGGTGCAGTGTCCAAAATCTATAGGCTTTTCCAGTAATACCAGCCCCGATCCCGTGGTCCACTGCACAAGCTGGCAGGCATGGGAAAAGTAATAAAAGAAAGAATGATCGGTTGTCCCCTAAACAACCCGATGAGGAGATAACATGAATATTTTCTAATATAAAAATTTTCTTATGATGTGGGAACTCTCATGTATCCTAAACTGGGACATCTACAGTACGTCCTTCTATTCTATATTCGATCTTTCATTAACCCTTACATAAACTGCCTAATATTCCTTCTTTTCTGTCTATAAAGTGGGCTGGAATGGGTAACACTTCTACTGTTGTAGTTGCTATGCCAAATCTATTATCTTTTCTGAATACTCTAACCTCAAAATCACTTATGGTTCTTATAAACTAAGGTGATCCTGTCAGGATCTTTCTGTTTAATTTGAAAACCTTTGCGCTCCTGAAAACTCATGGGCGCTTTCCTTTGGTTTTTGTACCAATATAGGCATGTTTGCCTAGTTTCACTTTGTGATCTCGTTAACTTCTGTTGTTTCTTCCAGAATCAATGTGATCCCGAATCTGCTGTGTCCGTCTCGCCGTCTGAAATCCGCCGTTCTCTCCAGTTTAACGCTAAGTACTCACTTGTCCCCACAAACCCACAATGGTACTACACCTAATGTCTATAAATGTAAAGGGGCTAAATTCCCCCTACAAGCGCTCTGCACTGTGGAATGATGCGAATAAGACTAAGTGTGATATAGTGCTAGCTCAAGAAACTCATTTGCTGACCAAAGATGTTGGTAAGTGTTCAAATAGGCACTACCCGCATCTTTATTTTGCATCAGCAGAAGCTAAAAAAGCTGGGGTTCTTATAGGAGTTAGGCGTTCGGTCCAATTTAAAGCACATCAAACTATTATTGATCAGGCGGGACGATATATTATTCTCCTTTGCTCTATCAATCATGCTGAATACACCATAGCTAATGTCTATGTACCTAATTCTCACCAAATTTCTTTCCTTACGAGGTTCTTTAAGAAGTTGCTGAATTTTGCCAGGGGTTCCATCATTCTAGGAGGGGATTTTAACCTGCCCCTTGATCCTTTGATGGATTGTTCCAAGAAAACGGGGGGTCATCGGCCTGCGTTGGGTAAGCTTCTCAAAACTACTCCCCTACATGATATATGGAGGTACCAACATGCGACAGAAAGGGATTATACCTTTATGTCCCAGGTTCATATCTCCCAATCTAGAATCGACTATTTCCTTATTTCCAAAGACCTTCTTCATAAAACCTCTCACACAGCAATAGGTAATATTACATGGTCTGATCATGCTCCAATCTACCTACACATCTCAGATAATTATCCTAATCCTAACCCACCGCTTTGGCGCCTTAACTCATTTTTGCTGAGGGATGAGAATCGGCACCAAATATTCTCTAAAGCTTTGGACGAATATTTTGTTCTTAATGACACGCCAGATATTAGTGTCTCCACATTATGGTGCGCCCATAAAAGTTTCATGAGAGGCCTTTTCATTCAGACTGCGTCCAAACTTAAAAAGCAAAGAGATAAACGGATGCAAGATATTTTAGCTCAAATAGTGGAGGCAGAAATGCGATTTAAGGAGACACCTACAGATACACTATCAGCCCAAATCACAGACTTGCGCTTTCAATTACGCTCTCTCTTGCTTTGCAAATTTGAAAAGGCCCTAACCAGGTCAAAGGCAAAATGGTATCACTTAGGAGATAGAGCCGGAGCTATGCTAGCCCGCAGGCTGAAAAAAAGGGAAGTAGCCTCCCGTATAGACTCAATGAAGCAAAATAATGGAAAGATGACTACACACCCGATTGATATTGCGGATGCGTTTGCGGATTACTATAGTTCCCTTTATAATTTGAAAAATGACGATGGCACCCCACAACCTACCTCACATACCATACAGAATTTCTTAAAATCAGTATCTCTCCCAAGTATTGCCTCCCAAGATTTGGAATTACTCAATGCCCCCTTTTCAGAACGAGAAGTAGATATAGCTATTAAATCATTAAAACTGCACAAAGCCCCAGGCCCAGATGGCTTTTCGGGGGACTATTATAAATCCTTTAAAGTAAACTTGTTACCATACATTACGCGGCTTTTTAATACATTTCTGCTTCCGGGTGCTATACCCAAAGAGATGTTATGTGCTATTATCACAACAATCCCTAAACCAGGGAAACCTCATGATACTCCAGCAAATTTCCGACCCATATCTTTATTAAATAATGACTTAAAATTATTCTCTAAACTACTGGCCCTAAGGTTACAGCCCCTTCTTCCTAAATTAGTGTCCACTGACCAAGTTGGTTTCATCCCTGGCCGCCAATGTAGGGATGGAACTCGTAGAGTAATTGATCTGCTCCAAATAGCGGATTCCTCCAGTGCACCCACAATATTTATATCGCTTGACGCTGAAAAAGCTTTCGATAGGGTGCACTGGGGGTTTCTGACGGAGGTGTTAAATCATTTTGGGTTCCGGGGACCTATTCTATCGGCTATCTTAAATCTATATTCTCTGCCATCAGCTCGAGTTTTAGCATCTGGCTTTTATTCCAAAAGCTTTGATATAACGAACGGTACCAGACAAGGCTGCCCGTTGTCACCGTTAGTTTTTGCGCTAGTGATGGAGCCCCTGGCAGAAAGAATCCGCTTGGACCCAGGTATTTTAGGTATACATGTGGGTAATGCATCACACAAAATAGGATTATACGCAGATGATGTCCTGTTATCACTTACGAACCCAGAGATATCTCTCCCAAACGTTATGGAAGTCTTAAATGAATATGCTCAAGCCTCCTTCTATAAACTTAATGTTACAAAATCGCATATTCTCCCATTTGCGATCCAAGAACCCCTCAAAAGGGAAATTCTGGCGAGGGCTCCATTTCAGTGGGCAGAGGATGGCATAGTTTACCTGGGCATACTATTAACACCTCGTATACAAAATTTGGTGAGAAGCAATCTCGACTCCCTGAGAAAAGAATTACTAACAGACTATGCCGAGTATTCTAAACTGTTTATGTCATGGCTGGCCAGAATTAATGCGGTCAAAATGATGATTCTTCCTAAGATCCTCTATAAACTTAGATGTATTCCTCTTATCATTCCACAAAAAATATTAAAAATATTGCAGTCGGACCTTATAAAATTTATATGGGGTAACAAAGCACCTAGGGTGGACCGTCGAGCCCTATACCCAAAACTGAGAGAAGGGGGCCTTGGAGTCCCGGACCTCATTCGTTATTATAAGGCGAACCTCATTGAGCAGACTAAAGAGTGGTGGGCGCCTTCCTCGCTACAGAGATGGCATGAATTAGAATCCACCTACACAAAACTGGGTTCTCTCCCAGGCTTTCTTGCCGCCCTTTCCCTAGAAGCGCCTAAATCTACACCCCCTCTCTTGACTATGCAAGCGGCAGTTTGGACCTGGTCCAATTATATAGAGAAAGGGTTGCTTTTCACACCTAAGAGATCTGAGATCCCACTGGTTGCGCTTACATATGGGGTCCCTGATCTCTCCTTAGATAAATGGGAGAAGGCAGGTATCACACGTCTGGATCAGTTGTATGAAGGTGATACTATGAAAACATTTGAGACCTTACATCAGAATTATGGTATACCTAACACTTGTTTCTATCAGTACCTACAAGTTAGGCATATGCTGCACAGAACGAGACTTCCCACTATTTCAATGAATGAAACGACCCCTTTTGGTAAATACTTTACTGGTACGACAGGTCAGGGGAAAGGCCTTGCTACTGCATATCATGCACTTGACCCTACTTTAGAAACAAAGCTTAACTTTATGGTGAAATGGGAAGAAGAATTTGAAAGCTCTTGGTCGGTCGGGGAGTGGAGGGATGCTTTCCACTGGACGATAGCTACTGCCAAATGTATTAATCACATTGAACAAAATAGGAAAATACAACTTAGATGGTACTTGACGCCGGCCCGCATAGCACACATGGATCCTGAATATAGTTCAAACTGCTGGAGGAATTGTGGGGAAAAGGGAAGCTTATCACATATGTGGTGGTCATGCCCTATTATTCTCCCTTTTTGGAGGAAGATTTTTGACCTTATCTCGACAGTGGCGGGCTTCCAGATCCCCCTCGACCCTCCATTAGCTGTGTTATCCATCGGAATAGGAGATTTACCTCACTCCCATAGACCGGTTATGATGGGCATTCTCTCAGCTGCAAGGAAGCTTATTGCAACCTCATGGAAGCTGCCCATTACTCCTCAGGTGCCTGATGTGATCTCACTAGTTAACCAGTATATGCAACATGAATATATATATGCAGATTCTTACTCTGAACGCTTAAGGGCTCACAAAAGATGGGAATTGTGGAGCTCATGCCCGTTTGCAGTTAAGATTCACTCTGTAGCTCTGTAGGGACTAATACTGTGGTATACATACATGGCGGGAGAGAGCGGTGGATGGAGGACGGTGGATGGATTACGGTATAGGGTAAGCATATATAGCGGTACACTAAAGTATAGAATAAAATATATCTTAGAAATGGATCACAAGTTCTGGATTCAATCTATTAGTCTTGTTCTTGAATTGACTATGTTACAATTTGTTGTATATGTCATCAATATACTTAACATATATTAAGTGATAGTTGCTGGATTATACAAGTGACATTTATTAGCTGGTATTCTTTTGTTGGCTTAAATATGTAACATCACAATATAAATGTCAAAGTTGTACTTGCAAATCTTAACATTGTTCTGGATTATGCAAATGACATATTTACTGTCTGATTTTCTTATGTTGAAAAATCAATAAAAAATTGAAAGTTTTAAAAAAAAAGAAATATCACCTATAATGGTGATGGACAGGATAGCTGTAGGGGCGTGTGAGGAGGCTATGATTTTTTTTTATAGGTGAACTTTAACATTTTTATTTAAAATTTAAGGAAAGTAGCTTATAAGTCGATATTTTTCAATGACATCAATCCTTGAACAATATCAAGTTTTTATAGCTGAACATTGACAGCGCTTGTTTCTTCCAATAGATTTATAGTACTAAAAATTATCTCTGCTGTTGAGATATATATTTATTATCTTTAAATACACTTGATATACTTGACAGGCCTTCTCTTTAGAGGTAAAACGGATATGTTTAATTAATGGAGGCTAAATCAAAGAGGAGAATAAGTTCTATAAGTAAAGATTGTGTCAATAACTTTCTAGAAACATGCTTAGGTTCCTTGGGCCCAGTGAAAGTAAAGAATGTATTCCTAGGGGTAAAGACAACATCATTATCTTATGACATATGTGTTTATCTAGGTTGCCTCACTTTAGCAAAGAGCACTTATCATGCAGTGTAAAGTTAATTACAGGCATTTACTATTTTATTGTCACTTTTTTAATTGCCACATTTGCTAGCTTGATTTATTTTTCCAGAACACTATGCATTGCTCATTTCCATAGTTATGACCACCCTACAATCCAGCAGCAGTGGCCATGCTTGCACAACATAGGGCAATACACTGGCCTTGTTGAGCTCCCATAGTCCCGTCCACTAGAGAGGCCACAGCTTTTTCCTATAGTGTGCAAGCAAGACCATTGCTGATGGATAGCAGGGTGTTTGTAACCGTGGAAACACGCAGTGTATAATATGATAGGAAAATGAATGCAACCAGCAAAGGAAGCAATAGAATTAATTGTAATATATTAGGAGTAGCATTGCCTTTATCTAAATAATAAATATTAGATGCAGAAGTGAGACAACTGCTTTAAGTTCCTAGGACCCATTCCAACTGAAGGATGAGTTCCTATAGATCTATAGGTGTTACTTTTTAGATAGAAAAGCAAATATGGGGATATGCTTAGAAAAATCTTATGGTAGTGAAATAGCAAGGTTTTAAGTCAAATGCAATTTATTGTGTATAATCCAGAAATATAGAGTTTGTTCTGTTACTTTGCCTAAATTATAAGCAAATTGGTAAAAGATTCTTTCTACCTAAATGGTAGAAATATCACCTATAATGGTGATGGACAGGATAGCTGTAGGGGCGTGTGAGGAGGCTATGCTTTTTTTTTATAGGTGAACTTTAACCTTTTTATTCATAATTTAAGGAAAGTAGCTCATAAGTCGATATTTTTCAATGACTTCAATCCTTGAACAATATCAAGGTTTTATAGCTGAACATTGACAGCGCTTGTTTCTTCCAATAAATTTATAGTACTAAAAATTATCTCTGCTGTTGAGATATATATTTATTATCTTTAAATACACTTGATATACTTGACAGGCCTAATTAATGGAGGCTAAATCAAAGAGGAGAATAAGTTCTATAAGTAAAGATTGTGTCAATAACTTTCTAGAAACATGCTTAGGTTCCTTGGGCCCAGTGAAAGTAAAGAATGTATTCCTAGGGGTAAAGACAACATCATTATCTTATGACATATGTGTTTATCTAGGTTGCCTCACTTTAGCAAAGAGCACTTATCATGCAGTGTAAATTTAATTACAGGCATTTACTATTTTATGTTCACTTTTTTAGTTGCCACATTTGCTAGCTTGATTCATTTTTCCAGAACACTATGCATTGCTCATTTCCATAGTTATGACCACCCTACAATCCAGCAGCAGTGGCCATGCTTGCACAATATCGGACAATACACTGGCCTAGTTGAGCTCCCATAGTCCCGTCCACTAGAGAGGCCATTGCTTTTTCCTATAGTGTGCAAGCAAGACCATTGCTGATGGATAGCAGGGTGTTTGTAACCGTGGAAACACGCAGTGTATATAATATGATTGGAAAATGAATGCAACCAGCAAAGGAAGCAATAGAATTAATTGTAATATATTAGGAGTAGTATTGCCTTTATCTAAAAAATAAATATCAGATGCAGAAGTAAGACAACTGCTTTAAGTTCCTGGCACCCATTCCAACTGAAGGATGAGTTCCTATAGATCTATAGCTGTTACTTTTTAGATAGAAAAGCAAATATGGGGATATGCTTAGAAAAATCTTATGGTAGTGAAATAGCAAGGTTTTAAGTCAAATGCAATTTATTGTGTATAATCTAGAAATATAGATTTTGTTCTGCTACTTTGCCTAAATTATAAGCAAATTGGTAAAAGATTCTTTCTACCTAAATGGTAGAAATATCACCTATAATGGTGATGGACAGGATAGCTGTAGGGGCGTGTGAGGAGGCTATGCTTTTTTTTATAGGTGAACTTTAACCTTTTTATTTATAATTTAAGGAAAGTAGCTCATAAGTCGATATTTTTCAATGACTTCAATCCTTGAACAATATCAAGGTTTTATAGCTGAACATTGACAGCGCTTGTTTCTACCAATAAATTTATAGTACTAAAAATTATCTCTGCTGTTGCGATATATATTTATTATCTTTAAATACACTTGATATACTTGACAGGCCTTCTCTTTAGAGGTAAAACGGATATGTTTAATTAATGGAGGCTAAATCAAAGAGGAGAATAAGTTCTATAAGTAAAGATTGTGTCAATAACTTTCTAGAAACATGCTTAGGTTCCTTGGGCCCAGTGAAAGTAAAGAATGTATTCCTAGGGGTAAAGACAACATCATTATCTTATGACATATGTGTTTATCTAGGTTACCTCACTTTAGCAAAGAGCACTTATCATGCAGTGTAATTTTAATTACAGGCATTTACTATTTTATTGTCACTTTTTTAGTTGCCACATTTGCTAGCTTGATTCATTTTTCCAGAATACTATGCATTGCTCATTTCCATAGTTATGACCACCCTACAATCCAGCAGCAGTGGCCATGCTTGCACAATATAGGACAATACACTGGCCTAGTTGAGCTCCCATAGTCCCGTCCACTAGAGAGGCCACAGCTTTTTCCTATAGTGTGCAAGCAAGACCATTGCTGATGGATAGCAGGGTGTTTGTAACCGTGGAAACACGCAGTGTATAATATGATAGGAAAATGAATGCAACCAGCAAAGGAAGCAATAGAATTAATTGTAATATATTAGGAGTAGTATTGCCTTTATCTAAATAATAAATATCAGATGCAGAAGTGAGACAACTGCTTTAAGTTCCTAGGACCCATTCCAACTGAAGGATGAGTTCCTATAGATCTATAGCTGTTACTTTTTAGATAGAAAAGCAAATATGGGGATATGCTTAGAAAAATCTTATGGTAGTGAAATAGCAAGGTTTTAAGTCAAATGCAATTTATTGTGTATAATCCAGAAATATAGATTTTGTTCTGCTACTTTGCCTAAATTATAAGCAAATTGGTAAAAGATTCTTTCTACCTAAATGGTAGAAATATCACCTATAATGGTGATGGACAGGATAGCTGTAGGGGCGTGTGAGGAGGCTATGCTTTTTTTTATAGGTGAACTTTAACCTTTTTATTTATAATTTAAGGAAAGTAGCTCATAAGTCGATATTTTTCAATGACTTCAATCCTTGAACAATATCAAGGTTTTATAGCTGAACATTGACAGCGCTTGTTTCTTCCAATAAATTTATAGTACTAAAAATTATCTCTGCTGTTGAGATATATATTTATTATCTTTAAATACACTTGATATACTTGACAGGCCTTCTCTTTAGAGGTAAAACGGATATGTTTAATTAATGGAGGCTAAATCAAAGAGGAGAATAAGTTCTATAAGTAAAGATTGTGTCAATAACTTTCTAGAAACATGCTTAGGTTCCTTGGGCCCAGTGAAAGTAAAGAATGTATTCCTAGGGGTAAAGACAACATCATTATCTTATGACATATGTGTTTATCTAGGTTGCCTCACTTTAGCAAAGAGCACTTATCATGCAGTGTAAAGTTAATTACAGGCATTTACTATTTTATTGTCACTTTTTAATTGCCACATTTGCTAGCTTGATTCATTTTTCCAGAACACTATGCATTGCTCATTTCCATAGTTATGACCACCCTACAATCCAGCAGCAGTGGCCATGCTTGCACAACATAGGACAATACACTGGCCTAGTTGAGCTCCCATAGTCCCGTCCACTAGAGAGGCCACAGCTTTTTCCTATAGTGTGCAAGCAAGACCATTGCTGATGTATAGCAGGGTGTTTGTAACCGTGGAAACACGCAGTGTATAATATGATAGGAAAATGAATGCAACCAGCAAAGGAAGCAATAGAATTAATTGTAATATATTAGGAGTAGTATTGCCTTTATCTAAATAATAAATATCAGATGCAGAAGTGAGACCACTGCTTTAAGTTCCTAGGACCCATTCCAACTGAAGGATGAGTTCCTATAGATCTATAGCTGTTACTTTTTAGATAGAAAAGCAAATATGGGGATATGCTTAGAAAAATCTTATGGTAGTGAAATAGCAAGGTTTTAAGTCAAATGCAATTTATTGTGTATAATCTAGAAATATAGATTTTGTTCTGCTACTTTGTCTAAATTATAAGCAAATTGGTAAAAGATTCTTTCTACCTAAATGGTAGAAATATCACCTATAATGGTGATGGACAGGATAGCTGTAGGGGCGTGTGAGGAGGCTATGCTTTTTTTTAATAGGTGAACTTTAACCTTTTTATTTATAATTTAAGGAAAGTAGCTCATAAGTCGATATTTTTCAATGACTTCAATCCTTGAACAATATCAAGGTTTTATAGCTGAACATTGACAGCGCTTGTTTCTTTCAATAAATTTATAGTACTAAAAATTATCTCTGCTGTTGAGATATATATTTATTATCTTTAAATACACTTGATATACTTGACAGGCCTTCTCTTTAGAGGTAAAACGGATATGTTTAATTAATGGAGGCTAAATCAAAGAGGAGAATAAGTTCTATAAGTAAAGATTGTGTCAATAACTTTCTAGAAACATGCTTAGGTTCCTTGGGCCCAGTGAAAGTAAAGAATGTATTCCTAGGGGTAAAGACAACATCATTATCTTATGACATATGTGTTTATCTAGGTTGCCTCACTTTAGCAAAGAGCACTTATCATGCAGTGTAAAGTTAATTACAGGCATTTACTATTTTATTGTCACTTTTTTAGTTGCCACATTTGCTAGCTTGATTCATTTTTCCAGAACACTATGCATTGCTCATTTCCATAGTTATGACCACCCTACAATCCAGCAGCAGTGGCCATGCTTGCACAATATCGGACAATACACTGGCCTAGTTGAGCTCCCATAGTCCCGTCCACTAGAGAGGCCACAGCTTTTTCCTATAGTGTGCAAGCAAGACCATTGCTGATGGATAGCAGGGTGTTTGTAACCGTGGAAACACGCAGTGTATAATATGATAGGAAAATGAATGCAACCAGCAAAGGAAGCAATAGAATTAATTGTAATATATTAGGAGTAGTATTGCCTTTATCTAAATAATAAATATCAGATGCAGAAGTGAGACAACTGCTTTAAGTTCCTGGACCCATTCCAACTGAAGGATGAGTTCCTATAGATCTATAGCTGTTACTTTTTAGATAGAAAAGCAAATATGGGGATATGCTTAGAAAAATCTTATGGTAGTGAAATAGCAAGGTTTTAAGTCAAATGCAATTTATTGTGTATAATCCAGAAATATAGAGTTTGTTCTGCTACTTTGCCTAAATTATAAGCAAATTGGTAAAAGATTCTTTCTACCTAAATGGTAGAAATATCACCTATAATGGTGATGGACAGGATAGCTGTAGGGGCGTGTGAGGAGGCTATGCTTTTTTTTAATAGGTGAACTTTAACCTTTTTATTTATAATTTAAGGAAAGTAGCTCATAAGTCGATATTTTTCAATGACTTCAATCCTTGAACAATATCAAGGTTTTATAGCTGAACATTGACAGCGCTTGTTTCTTCCAATAAATTTATAGTACTAAAAATTATCTCTGCTGTTGAGATATATATTTATTATCTTTAAATACACTTGATATACTTGACAGGCCTTCTCTTTAGAGGTAAAACGGATATGTTTAATTAATGGAGGCTAAATCAAAGAGGAGAATAAGTTCTATAAGTAAAGATTGTGTCAATAACTTTCTAGAAACATGCTTAGGTTCCTTGGGCCCAGTGAAAGTAAAGAATGTATTCCTAGGGGTAAAGACAACATCATTATCTTATGACATATGTGTTTATCTAGGTTACCTCACTTTAGCAAAGAGCACTTATCATGCAGTGTAAATTTAATTACAGGCATTTACTATTTTATTGTCACTTTTTTAGTTGCCACATTTGCTAGCTTGATTCATTTTTCCAGAACACTATGCATTGCTCATTTCCATAGTTATGACCACCCTACAATCCAGCAGCAGTGGCCATGCTTGCACAATATCGGACAATACACTGGCCTAGTTGAGCTCCCATAGTCCCGTCCACTAGAGAGGCCACTGCTTTTTCCTATAGTGTGCAAGCAAGACCATTGCTGATGGATAGCAGGGTGTTTGTAACCGTGGAAACACGCAGTGTATAATATGATAGGAAAATGAATGCAACCAGCAAAGGAAGCAATAGAATTAATTGTAATATATTAGGAGTAGTATTGCCTTTATCTAAATAATAAATATCAGATGCAGAAGTGAGACAACTGCTTTAAGTTCCTAGGACCCATTCCAACTGAAGGATGAGTTCCTATAGATCTATAGCTGTTACTTTTTAGATAGAAAAGCAAATATGGGGATATGCTTAGAAAAATCTTATGGTAGTGAAATAGCAAGGTTTTAAGTCAAATGCAATTTATTGTGTATAATCCAGAAATATAGATTTTGTTCTGCTACTTTGTCTAAATTATAAGCAAATTGGTAAAAGATTCTTTCTACCTAAATGGTAGAAATATCACCTATAATGGTGATGGACAGGATAGCTGTAGGGGCGTGTGAGGAGGCTATGCTTTTTTTTAATAGGTGAACTTTAACCTTTTTATTTATAATTTAAGGAAAGTAGCTCATAAGTCTATATTTTTCAATGACTTCAATCCTTGAACAATATCAAGGTTTTATAGCTGAACATTGACAGCGCTTGTTTCTTTCAATAAATTTATAGTAATAAAAATTATCTCTGCTGTTGAGATATATATTTATTATCTTTAAATACACTTGATATACTTGACAGGCCTTCTCTTTAGAGGTAAAACGGATATGTTTAATTAATGGAGGCTAAATCAAAGAGGAGAATAAGTTCTATAAGTAAAGATTGTGTCAATAACTTTCTAGAAACATGCTTAGGTTCCTTGGGCCCAGTGAAAGTAAAGAATGTATTCCTAGGGGTAAAGACAACATCATTATCTTATGACATATGTGTTTATCTAGGTTGCCTCACTTTAGCAAAGAGCACTTATCATGCAGTGTAAAGTTAATTACAGGCATTTACTATTTTATTGTCACTTTTTTAGTTGCCACATTTGCTAGCTTGATTCATTTTTCCAGAACACTATGCATTGCTCATTTCCATAGTTATGACCACCCTACAATCCAGCAGCAGTGGCCATGCTTGCACAATATCGGACAATACACTGGCCTAGTTGAGCTCCCATAGTCCCGTCCACTAGAGAGGCCACAGCTTTTTCCTATAGTGTGCAAGCAAGACCATTGCTGATGGATAGCAGGGTGTTTGTAACCGTGGAAACACGCAGTGTATAATATGATAGGAAAATGAATGCAACCAGCAAAGGAAGCAATAGAATTAATTGTAATATATTAGGAGTAGTATTGCCTTTATCTAAATAATAAATATCAGATGCAGAAGTGAGACAACTGCTTTAAGTTCCTGGCACCCATTCCAACTGAAGGATGAGTTCCTATAGATCTATAGCTGTTACTTTTTAGATAGAAAAGCAAATATGGGGATATGCTTAGAAAAATCTTATGGTAGTGAAATAGCAAGGTTTTAAGTCAAATGCAATTTATTGTGTATAATCCAGAAATATAGAGTTTGTTCTGCTACTTTGCCTAAATTATAAGCAAATTGGTAAAAGATTCTTTCTACCTAAATGGTAGAAATATCACCTATAATGGTGATGGACAGGATAGCTGTAGGGGCGTGTGAGGAGGCTATGCTTTTTTTTATAGGTGAACTTTAACCTTTTTATTTATAATTTAAGGAAAGTAGCTCATAAGTCGATATTTTTCAATGACTTCAATCCTTGAACAATATCAAGGTTTTATAGCTGAACATTGACAGCGCTTGTTTCTTCCAATAAATTTATAGTACTAAAAATTATCTCTGCTGTTGAGATATATATTTATTATCTTTAAATACACTTGATATACTTGACAGGCCTTCTCTTTAGAGGTAAAACGGATATGTTTAATTAATGGAGGCTAAATCAAAGAGGAGAATAAGTTCTATAATTAAAGATTGTGTCAATAACTTTCTAGAAACATGCTTAGGTTCCTTGGGCCCAGTGAAAGTAAAGAATGTATTCCTAGGGGTAAAGACAACATCATTATCTTATGACATATGTGTTTATCTAGGTTGCCTCACTTTAGCAAAGAGCACTTATCATGCAGTGTAAATTTAATTACAGGCATTTACTATTTTATGTCACTTTTTTAGTTGCCACATTTGCTAGCTTGATTCATTTTTCCAGAACACTATGCATTGCTCATTTCCATAGTTATGACCACCCTACAATCCAGCAGCAGTGGCCATGCTTGCACAATATCGGACAATACACTGGCCTAGTTGAGCTCCCATAGTCCCGTCCACTAGAGAGGCCATTGCTTTTTCCTATAGTGTGCAAGCAAGACCATTGCTGATGGATAGCAGGGTGTTTGTAACCGTGGAAACACGCAGTGTATAATATGATAGGAAAATGAATGCAACCAGCAAAGGAAGCAATAGAATTAATTGTAATATATTAGGAGTAGTATTGCCTTTATCTAAATAATAAATATCAGATGCAGAAGTGAGACAACTGCTTTAAGTTCCTGGCACCCATTCCAACTGAAGGATGAGTTCCTATAGATCTATAGCTGTTACTTTTTAGATAGAAAAGCAAATATGGGGATATGCTTAGAAAAATCTTATGGTAGTGAAATAGCAAGGTTTTAAGTCAAATGCAATTTATTGTGTATAATCTAGAAATATAGATTTTGTTCTGCTACTTTGCCTAAATTATAAGCAAATTGGTAAAAGATTCTTTCTACCTAAATGGTAGAAATATCACCTATAATGGTGATGGACAGGATAGCTGTAGGGGCGTGTGAGGAGGCTATGCTTTTTTTTAATAGGTGAACTTTAACCTTTTTATTTATAATTTAAGGAAAGTAGCTCATAAGTCGATATTTTTCAATGACTTCAATCCTTGAACAATATCAAGGTTTTATAGCTGAACATTGACAGCGCTTGTTTCTTCCAATAAATTTATAGTACTAAAAATTATCTCTGCTGTTGAGATATATATTTATTATCTTTAAATACACTTGATATACTTGACAGGCCTTCTCTTTAGAGGTAAAACGGATATGTTTAATTAATGGAGGCTAAATCAAAGAGGAGAATAAGTTCTATAAGTAAAGATTGTGTCAATAACTTTCTAGAAACATGCTTAGGTTCCTTGGGCCCAGTGAAAGTAAAGAATGTATTCCTAGGGGTAAAGACAACATCATTATCTTATGACATATGTGTTTATCTAGGTTGCCTCACTTTAGCAAAGAGCACTTATCATGCAGTGTAAAGTTAATTACAGGCATTTACTATTTTATTGTCACTTTTTTAGTTGCCACATTTGCTAGCTTGATTCATTTTTCCAGAACACTATGCATTGCTCATTTCCATAGTTATGACCACCCTACAATCCAGCAGCAGTGGCCATGCTTGCACAATATAGGACAATACACTGGCCTAGTTGAGCTCCCATAGTCCCGTCCACTAGAGAGGCCACAGCTTTTTCCTATAGTGTGCAAGCAAGACCATTGCTGATGGATAGCAGGGTGTTTGTAACCGTGGAAACACGCAGTGTATAATATGATAGGAAAATGAATGCAACCAGCAAAGGAAGCAATAGAATTAATTGTAATATATTAGGAGTAGTATTGCCTTTATCTAAATAATAAATATCAGATGCAGAAGTGAGACAACTGCTTTAAGTTCCTGGCACCCATTCCAACTGAAGGATGAGTTCCTATAGATCTATAGCTGTTACTTTTTAGATAGAAAAGCAAATATGGGGATATGCTTAGAAAAATCTTATGGTAGTGAAATAGCAAGGTTTTAAGTCAAATGCAATTTATTGTGTATAATCCAGAAATATAGAGTTTGTTCTGCTACTTTGCCTAAATTATTAGCAAATTGGTAAAAGATTCTTTCTACCTAAATGGTAGAAATATCACCTATAATGGTGATGGACAGGATAGCTGTAGGGGCGTGTGAGGAGGCTATGCTTTTTTTTAATAGGTGAACTTTAACCTTTTTATTTATAATTTAAGGAAAGTAGCTCATAAGTCGATATTTTTCAATGACTTCAATCCTTGAACAATATCAAGGTTTTATAGCTGAACATTGACAGCGCTTGTTTCTTCCAATAAATTTATAGTACTAAAAATTATCTCTGCTGTTGAGATATATATTTATTATCTTTAAATACACTTGATATACTTGACAGGCCTTCTCTTTAGAGGTAAAACGGATATGTTTAATTAATGGAGGCTAAATCAAAGAGGAGAATAAGTTCTATAAGTAAAGATTGTGTCAATAACTTTCTAGAAACATGCTTAGGTTCCTTGGGCCCAGTGAAAGTAAAGAATGTATTCCTAGGGGTAAAGACAACATCATTATCTTATGACATATGTGTTTATCTAGGTTGCCTCACTTTAGCAAAGAGCACTTATCATGCAGTGTAAATTTAATTACAGGCATTTACTATTTTATGTTCACTTTTTTAGTTGCCACATTTGCTAGCTTGATTCATTTTTCCAGAACACTATGCATTGCTCATTTCCATAGTTATGACCACCCTACAATCCAGCAGCAGTGGCCATGCTTGCACAATATCGGACAATACACTGGCCTAGTTGAGCTCCCATAGTCCCGTCCACTAGAGAGGCCATTGCTTTTTCCTATAGTGTGCAAGCAAGACCATTGCTGATGGATAGCAGGATGTTTGTAACCGTGGAAACACGCAGTGTATATAATATGATTGGAAAATGAATGCAACCAGCAAAGGAAGCAATAGAATTAATTGTAATATATTAGGAGTAGTATTGCCTTTATCTAAATAATAAATATCAGATGCAGAAGTAAGACAACTGCTTTAAGTTCCTGGGACCCATTCCAACTGAAGGATGAGTTCCTATAGATCTATAGCTGTTACTTTTTAGATAGAAAAGCAAATATGGGGATATGCTTAGAAAAATCTTATGGTAGTGAAATAGCAAGGTTTTAAGTCAAATGCAATTTATTGTGTATAATCTAGAAATATAGATTTTGTTCTGCTACTTTGCCTAAATTATAAGCAAATTGGTAAAAGATTCTTTCTACCTAAATGGTAGAAATATCACCTATAATGGTGATGGACAGGATAGCTGTAGGGGCGTGTGAGGAGGCTATGCTTTTTTTTAATAGGTGAACTTTAACCTTTTTATTTATAATTTAAGGAAAGTAGCTCATAAGTCGATATTTTTCAATGACTTCAATCCTTGAACAATATCAAGGTTTTATAGCTGAACATTGACAGCGCTTGTTTCTTCCAATAAATTTATAGTACTAAAAATTATCTCTGCTGTTGAGATATATATTTATTATCTTTAAATACACTTGATATACTTGACAGGTTTTCTCTTTAGAGGTAAAACGGATATGTTTAATTAATGGAGGCTAAATCAAAGAGGAGAATAAGTTCTATAAGTAAAGATTGTGTCAATAACTTTCTAGAAACATGCTTAGGTTCCTTGGGCCCAGTGAAAGTAAAGAATGTATTCCTAGGGGTAAAGACAACATCATTATCTTATGACATATGTGTTTATCTAGGTTGCCTCACTTTAGCAAAGAGCACTTATCATGCAGTGTAAAGTTAATTACAGGCATTTACTATTTTATTGTCACTTTTTTAGTTGCCACATTTGCTAGCTTGATTCATTTTTCCAGAATACTATGCATTGCTCATTTCCATAGTTATGACCACCCTACAATCCAGCAGCAGTGGCCATGCTTGCACAATATAGGACAATACACTGGCCTAGTTGAGCTCCCATAGTCCCGTCCACTAGAGAGGCCACAGCTTTTTCCTATAGTGTGCAAGCAAGACCATTGCTGATGGATACCATGGTGTTTGTAACCGTGGAAACACGCAGTGTATAATATGATAGGAAAATGAATGCAACCAGCAAAGGAAGCAATAGAATTAATTGTAATATATTAGGAGTAGTATTGCCTTTATCTAAATAATAAATATCAGATGCAGAAGTGAAACAACTGGTTTAAGTTCCTAGGACCCATTCCAACTGAAGGATGAGTTCCTATAGATCTATAGCTGTTACTTTTTAGATAGAAAAGCAAATATGGGGATTGTCACGGCCATGGCTATGACCGTGACATCTGAACCGCATGCGGTTGTCAGCGGTTTTCTTTGGTGTTCAATCACAGGTGAGGGCTGTGGTATTTGCCTCACCTGTGGTTGCCGCTGGCAACAGTATGTATGTGGCAGCGTAGCAGGCTGAGCTGTGCCATTGCAGCTCGCTACGTTGTGCATGCGGTCTTGTGTGATGTGTGTATGTGTGCACTTCCTTTTTATGTTATTGTGTGCACGTCCCCTTTAAGTGGTGTTTTCCCTTCCCTGGTGTTGGAAGGGTTAATCTCCTTCCTAGTGTGTGTGTGCACTGGGTGTGTCCGACTGTGGGGTGTGGCTTCTTGGCCTATAAAGCCTCACAGCTTTTGCAGGCCTGCAGGTTGCTTCAGCCATGCTTAGCTGAGAGCAGCCTCATGTCTTTATTACCTGCCAGTAAGAGCCACCCCTGTGGTCATAACCATAATGTCTCATTAAGTTATTTCTAGTTATGTGTGATGTCCGTGTGATGTTTTATATGTGATTTTGTGCAGCTATGGATCTGGGTCCCTGTGTGGGGATGCGATTGTGATCTGCATCCTGCTTACACAGGGATCCAGTCAGCAAGGCTGTGGCAGGTAGGTGGAACTCTTTGTTCACCTGCCATATCCATAGAGCTGTTTATGTTCCCCCTTTTACAGCAGCTTGGCCGTTGAGACTCCTGCTCCTCCGTGTCTAGGAGGAGTGGGCTGTCTTACTCAGCTCCTAGCTTAGGGCCATCTTGAGGGCTAGCAGGGACTTCTAGGTTCCGGAGCATGAGCCCTCCTACCATCAAGGTTGGCTCATGTAGCTAGGAGTCAGGGTCAGGTTAGGGATGCCTTTAGGAGGTGACCTGCTCCCTAATCCTGTCTTCATGGCCAAGCAGCCGTAACATCACCGGGCTCCACACGGCTGAGGATTTTCCCCATCCTCAGCCGTGACAGTATGAGTATGACCACAGCGGCATCTCATGTGGCGTTTTTCCCTCGAAAGAGGGTAGAGCATGCACCGCTATCTACGGATGGGGTGCATGCGCGCTCTTCGGAGGTAGAGCGTTATGGAGGGTTTCGCCGCTTACGGCGCGGTGAGTGGCTTTTCCCCGCCCTTTCCTCACCGTGTTCGTTTGGCGTCCCCTGTTGTTTTTTATCCCCTCACCCTGGTGTTTTTTGGTGTGTGGGTGTTGTTCGGTATGCGTGTGCATACCTTCGGAAGAGGGTGCAGCATGCAGTGCCATACCCTTGTGGCCTGCATGCGCGTTCTCCGGAGGGAGAGCGTCCCGGGGGGATCATCCTTTGCGGCACGGTTGGTGGCTATTCCCCGCCACCGTACCTTCCGTGTCCATGGTCCCTCGTGCCTCTCCATGTTCCCATCTCTGGTCGTTTGCTGGCAGCACTCCGTAAGTAGTCCAGCTGCGTGCTGGTTAGGGGTGTCTGCTGGCAGCGACTGGAGTGGGGACGTGTGTGGAGAGTCCCTTCGTCCATCTCTCAGTGGTTCTTTCCCCTTTGTTGCTGGTGCGGGCTGCAGTCTTCGTCGGACTGGCTAGTGTGAGCCGGGAGAGGATGCAGCTGACAGCGACCCCTTTTTAGAACCGGCACTGAGAGTGGACGTCCCCTTCTCCTATCCCCTTGTCTGAGTCCCTCACGTATTTTTTTTTGGTGGGGGGGCTTTGAGGGGTGGGAGTGTCACGGCCACGGTTATGGTCGTGACTCCTTGGGAGTCGCATACAGTTGCCCGCGGTTTTTGGTTGTTGTGTCAACCGCAGCTGAGGCATTATGTAGTTGGCCTCGGTGCGGTTGCCGCGGACAACAGCCTTGTGTGCGGTTCCCGGGGAGTTGTGTTTGGATGCACGTTTGTATGTCTGGTGTGCACTGTGTTTTATGTTTGTGTGCGCACGGACATCATTCCCCGCACTGTGGTTACCCGTGGCAACCTTAGGTGGTATTATGTACATGTGGTGGCAGTGTCCCGGCCTTCGGGCTGACTCCCTGGACACGTGTGCCACCCATGTCGTTGCTTGCGGCAACGGCCACAGTGTGATCTGTTGGACACTTTTCCTTTTTGTGAGTTTCCCTTCTGTGGTGTGTGTAGGGTTAACTCCCTTCCCAGTGTGTGTGTGATGTCACTGGGTGTGTCCTTCCTTTGGGTGTGGCCACTTTGGGCCTATATAACCTCTCTCTGTGGCAGGGCTCAGGAGGTTGCTTCAGCATGCTTGCTGATAGCAGCCTCCTGTGTTTTTCCATCTGCCTGTGAGAGCCACCACTGTGGTCATAGATTTAAGTTTAAGTTTAAGTTTATGTTTATGCCTTCTTGTATGTCATGTTGTATGTGATGTTCTGTTGGGACCTTCCTTGTCACTTTTGTGCAGTTTACGGTTCTGGATTCCTGTTGCTCAGGGATCCAGTCAGCAAGGCTGTGGCAGGTTGGAGGAACTTCTAGTTCGCCTGCCATACCCGTAAAACTGTTTGTGTTCCCCTTTTTCCCAACAGCTTGGCCAGTGAGACTCCTGCTCCTCCGCGTCTAGGAGGAGTAGGTCGTCTTACCCTGACTCCTAGCGCAGGGACCGGACGGAGGGTGAGTTAGGGATCCGAGGTTCCTGCGCATGGGTCCTCCTACCTTTAAGGTCGGCCCATGCAGTTAGGAGTTAGGGTCAGGGTAGGGACGCTGTTAGGAGGTGACCTGCTCCCTATCCTGTTCTCCTGGCCGAGTAGGCCTACAGCATCTGGCATTGCACGGCTGAGGATTTCCCCCATCCTCAGCCGTGACAGGGATATGCTTAGAAAAATCTTATGGTAGTGAAATAGCAAGGTTTTAAGTCAAATGCAATTTATTGTGTATAATCCAGAAATATAGATTTTGTTCTGCTACTTTGCCTAAATTATAAGCAAATTGGTAAAAGATTCTTTCTACCTAAATGGTAGAAATATCACCTATAATGGTGATGGACAGGATAGCTGTAGGGGCGTGTGAGGAGGCTATGCTTTTTTTTATAGGTGAACTTTAACCTTTTTATTTATAATTTAAGGAAAGTAGCTCATAAGTCGATATTTTTCAATGACTTCAATCCTTGAACAATATCAAGGTTTTATAACTGAACATTGACAGCGCTTGTTTCTTCCAATAAATTTATAGTACTAAAAATTATCTCTGCTGTTGAGATATATATTTATTATCTTTAAATACACTTGATATACTTGACAGGCCTTCTCTTTAGAGGTAAAACGGATATGTTTAATTAATGGAGGCTAAATCAAAGAGGAGAATATGTTCTATAAGTAAAGATTGTGTCAATAACTTTTTAGAAACATGCTTAAGTTCCTTGGGCCCAGTGAAAGTAAAGAATATATTCCTAGGGGTAAAGACAACATCATTATCTTATGACATATGTGTTTATCTAGGTTGCCTCACTTTAGCAAAGAGCACTTATCATGCAGTGTAAAGTTAATTACAGGCATTTACTATTTTATGGTCACTTTTTTAGTTGTTACATTTGCTAGCTTGATTCATTTTTCCAGAATACTATGCATTGCTCATTTCCATAGTTATGACCACCCTACAATCCAGCAGCAGTGGCCATGCTTGCTCAATACAGGACAATACACTGGCCTAGTTGAGCTCCCATAGTCCCGTCCACTAGAGAGGCCACAGCTTTTTCCTATAGTGTGCAAGCAAGACCATTGCTGATGGATAGCAGGGTGTTTGTAACCGTGGAAACACGCAGTGTATAATATGATAGGAAAATGAATGCAACCAGCAAAGGAAGCAATAGAATTAATTGTAATATATTAGGAGTAGTATTGCCTTTATCTAAATAATAAATATCAGATGCAGAAGTGAGACAACTGCTTTAAGTTCCTAGGACCCATTCCAACTGAAGGATGAGTTCCTATAGATCTATAGCTGTTACTTTTTAGATAGAAAAGCAAATATGGGGATATGCTTAGAAAAATCTTATGGTAGTGAAATAGCAAGGTTTTAAGTCAAATGCAATTTATTGTGTATAATCCAGAAATATAGATTTTTGTTCTGCTACTTTGCCTAAATTATAAGCAAATTGGTATGCTTTTTTTTAATAGGTGAACTTTAACCTTTTTATTTATAATTTAAGGAAAGTAGCTCATAAGTCGATATTTTTCAATGACTTCAATCCTTGAACAATATCAAGGTTTTATAGCTGAACATTGACAGTGCTTGTTTCTTCCAATAAATTTATAGTAATTTATAGTGTGTCCTTCCTTTGGGTGTGGCCACTTTGGGCCTATATAACCTCTCTCTGTGGCAGGGCTCAGGAGGTTGCTTCAGCATGCTTGCTGATAGCAGCCTCCTGTGTTTTTCCATCTGCCTGTGAGAGCCACCACTGTGGTCATAGATTTAAGTTTAAGTTTAAGTTTATGTTTATGCCTTCTTGTATGTCATGTTGTATGTGATGTTCTGTTGGGACCTTCCTTGTCACTTTTGTGCAGTTTACGGTTCTGGATTCCTGTTGCTCAGGGATCCAGTCAGCAAGGCTGTGGCAGGTTGGAGGAACTTCTAGTTCGCCTGCCATACCCGTAAAACTGTTTGTGTTCCCCTTTTTCCCAACAGCTTGGCCAGTGAGACTCCTGCTCCTCCGCGTCTAGGAGGAGTAGGTCGTCTTACCCTGACTCCTAGCGCAGGGACCGGACGGAGGGTGAGTTAGGGATCCGAGGTTCCTGCGCATGGGTCCTCCTACCTTTAAGGTCGGCCCATGCAGTTAGGAGTTAGGGTCAGGGTAGGGACGCTGTTAGGAGGTGACCTGCTCCCTATCCTGTTCTCCTGGCCGAGTAGGCCTACAGCATCTGGCATTGCACGGCTGAGGATTTCCCCCATCCTCAGCCGTGACAGGGATATGCTTAGAAAAATCTTATGGTAGTGAAATAGCAAGGTTTTAAGTCAAATGCAATTTATTGTGTATAATCCAGAAATATAGATTTTGTTCTGCTACTTTGCCTAAATTATAAGCAAATTGGTAAAAGATTCTTTCTACCTAAATGGTAGAAATATCACCTATAATGGTGATGGACAGGATAGCTGTAGGGGCGTGTGAGGAGGCTATGCTTTTTTTTATAGGTGAACTTTAACCTTTTTATTTATAATTTAAGGAAAGTAGCTCATAAGTCAATATTTTTCAATGACTTCAATCCTTGAACAATATCAAGGTTTTATAGCTGAACATTGACGGCGCTTGTTTCTTCCAATAAATTTATAGTACTAAAAATTATCTCTGCTGTTGAGATATATATTTATTATCTTTAAATACACTTGATATACTTGACAGGCCTTCTCTTTAGAGGTAAAACGGATATGTTTAATTATTGGAGACTAAATCAAAGAGGAGAATATGTTCTATAAGTAAAGATTGTGTCAATAACTTTCTAGAAACATGCTTAGGTTCCTTGGGCCCAGTGAAAGTAAAGAATGTATTCCTAGGGGTAAAGACAACATCATTATCTTATGACATATGTGTTTATCTAGGTTGCCTCACTTTAGCAAAGAGCACTTATCATGCAGTGTAAAGTTAATTACAGGCATTTACTATTTTATGGTCACTTTTTTAGTTGCCACATTTGCTAGCTTGATTCATTTTTCCAGAACACTATGCATTGCTCATTTCCATAGTTATGACCACCCTACAATCCAGCAGCAGTGGCCATGCTTGCACAATATCGGACAATACACTGGCCTAGTTGAGCTCCCATAGTCCCGTCCACTAGAGAGGCCATTGCTTTTTCCTATAGTGTGCAAGCAAGACCATTGCTGATGGATAGCAGGGTGTTTGTAACCGTGGAAACACGCAGTGTATATAATATGATAGGAAAATGAATGCAACCAGCAAAGGAAGCAATAGAATTAATTGTAATATATTAGGAGTAGTATTGCCTTTATCTAAATAATAAATATCAGATGCAGAAGTGAGACAACTGCTTTAAGTTCCTGGACCCATTCCAACTGAAGGATGAGTTCCTATAGATCTATAGCTGTTACTTTTTAGATAGAAAAGCAAATATGGGGATATGCTTAGAAAAATCTTATGGTAGTGAAATAGCAAGGTTTTAAGTCAAATGCAATTTATTGTGTATAATCTAGAAATATAGATTTTGTTCTGCTACTTTGCCTAAATTATAAGCAAATTGGTAAAAGATTCTTTCTACCTAAATGGTAGAAATATCACCTATAATGGTGATGGACAGGATAGCTGTAGGGGCGTGTGAGGAGGCTATGCTTTTTTTTTATAGGTGAACTTTAACCTTTTTATTTATAATTTAAGGAAAGTAGCTCATAAGTCGATATTTTTCAATGACTTCAATCCTTGAACAATATCAAGGTTTTATAGCTGAACATTGACAGCGCTTGTTTCTTCCAATAAATTTATAGTACTAAAAATTATCTCTGCTGTTGAGATATATATTTATTATCTTTAAATACACTTGATATACTTGACAGGCCTTCTCTTTAGAGGTAAAACGGATATGTTTAATTAATGGAGGCTAAATCAAAGAGGAGAATAAGTTCTATAAGTAAAGATTGTGTCAATAACTTTCTAGAAACATGCTTAGGTTCCTTGGGCCCAGTGAAAGTAAAGAATGTATTCCTAGGGGTAAAGACAACATCATTATCTTATGACATATGTGTTTATCTAGGTTACCTCACTTTAGCAAAGAGCACTTATCATGCAGTGTAAAGTTAATTACAGGCATTTACTATTTTATTGTCACTTTTTTAGTTGCCACATTTGCTAGCTTGATTCATTTTTCCAGAATACTATGCATTGCTCATTTCCATAGTTATGACCACCCTACAATCCAGCAGCAGTGGCCATGCTTGCACAATATAGGACAATACACTGGCCTAGTTGAGCTCCCATAGTCCCGTCCACTAGAGAGGCCACAGCTTTTTCCTATAGTGTGCAAGCAAGACCATTGCTGATGGATAGCAGGGTGTTTGTAACCGTGGAAACACGCAGTGTATAATATGATAGGAAAATGAATGCAACCAGCAAAGGAAGCAATAGAATTAATTGTAATATATTAGGAGTAGTATTGCCTTTATCTAAATAATAAATATCAGATGCAGAAGTGAGACAACTGCTTTAAGTTCCTAGGACCCATTCCAACTGAAGGATGAGTTCCTATAGATCTATAGCTGTTACTTTTTAGATAGAAAAGCAAATATGGGGATATGCTTAGAAAAATCTTATGGTAGTGAAATAGCAAGGTTTTAAGTCAAATGCAATTTATTGTGTATAATCCAGAAATATAGATTTTGTTCTGCTACTTTGCCTAAATTATAAGCAAATTGGTAAAAGATTCTTTCTACCTAAATGGTATAAATATCACCTATAATGGTGATGGACAGGATAGCTGTAGGGGCGTGTGAGGAGGCTATGCTTTTTTTTATAGGTGAACTTTAACCTTTTTATTTATAATTTAAGGAAAGTAGCTCATAAGTCGATATTTTTCAATGACTTCAATCCTTGAACAATATCAAGGTTTTATAGCTGAACATTGACAGCGCTTGTTTCTTCCAATAAATTTATAGTACTAAAAATTATCTCTGCTGTTGAGATATATATTTATTATCTTTAAATACACTTGATATACTTGACAGGCCTTCTCTTTAGAGGTAAAACGGATATGTTTTTTTTACTGGAGGCTAAATCAAAGAGGAGAATAAGTTCTATAAGTAAAGATTGTGTCAATAACTTTCTAGAAACATGCTTAGGTTCCTTGGGCCCAGTGAAAGTAAAGAATGTATTCCTAGGGGTAAAGACAACATCATTATCTTATGACATATGTGTTTATCTAGGTTGCCTCACTTTAGCAAAGAGCACTTATCATGCAGTGTAAAGTTAATTACAGGCATTTACTATTTTATTGTCACTTTTTTAGTTGCCACATTTGCTAGCTTGATTCATTTTTCCAGAACACTATGCATTGCTCATTTCCATAGTTATGACCACCCTACAATCCAGCAGCAGTGGCCATGCTTGCACAATATAGGACAATACACTGGCCTAGTTGAGCTCCCATAGTCCCGTCCACTAGAGAGGCCACAGCTTTTTCCTATAGTGTGCAAGCAAGACCATTGCTGATGGATAGCAGGGTGTTTGTAACCGTGGAAACACGCAGTGTATAATATGATAGGAAAATGAATGCAACCAGCAAAGGAAGCAATAGAATTAATTGTAATATATTAGGAGTAGTATTGCCTTTATCTAAATAATAAATATCAGATGCAGAAGTGAGACAACTGCTTTAAGTTCCTAGGACCCATTCCAACTGAAGGATGAGTTCCTATAGATCTATAGCTGTTACTTTTTAGATAGAAAAGCAAATATGGGGATATGCTTAGAAAAATCTTATGGTAGTGAAATAGCAAGGTTTTAAGTCAAATGCAATTTATTGTGTATAATCCAGAAATATAGATTTTGTTCTGCTACTTTGCCTAAATTATAAGCAAATTGGTAAAAGATTCTTTCTACCTAAATGGTAGAAATATCACCTATAATGGTGATGGACAGGATAGCTGTAGGGGCGTGTGAGGAGGCTATGCTTTTTTTTATAGGTGAACTTTAACCTTTTTATTTATAATTTAAGGAAAGTAGCTCATAAGTCGATATTTTTCAATGACTTCAATCCTTGAACAATATCAAGGTTTTATAGCTGAACATTGACAGCGCTTGTTTCTTCCAATAAATTTATAGTACTAAAAATTATCTCTGCTGTTGAGATATATATTTATTATCTTTAAATACACTTGATATACTTGACAGGCCTTCTCTTTAGAGGTAAAACGGATATGTTTAATTAATGGAGGCTAAATCAAAGAGGAGAATAAGTTCTATAAGTAAAGATTGTGTCAATAACTTTCTAGAAACATGCTTAGGTTCCTTGGGCCCAGTGAAAGTAAAGAATGTATTCCTAGGGGTAAAGACAACATCATTATCTTATGACATATGTGTTTATCTAGGTTGCCTCACTTTAGCAAAGAGCACTTATCATGCAGTGTAAAGTTAATTACAGGCATTTACTATTTTATGGTCACTTTTTTAGTTGCCACATTTGCTAGCTTGATTCATTTTTCCAGAACACTATGCATTGCTCATTTCCATAGTTATGACCACCCTACAATCCAGCAGCAGTGGCCATGCTTGCACAATATCGGACAATACACTGGCCTAGTTGAGCTCCCATAGTCCCGTCCACTAGAGAGGCCACAGCTTTTTCCTATAGTGTGCAAGCAAGACCATTGCTGATGGATAGCAGGGTGTTTGTAACCGTGGAAACACGCAGTGTATAATATGATAGGAAAATGAATGCAACCAGCAAAGGAAGCAATAGAATTAATTGTAATATATTAGGAGTAGTATTGCCTTTATCTAAATAATAAATATCAGATGCAGAAGTGAGACAACTGCTTTAAGTTCCTGTACCCATTCCAACTGAAGGATGAGTTCCTATAGATCTATAGCTGTTACTTTTTAGATAGAAAAGCAAATATGGGGATATGCTTAGAAAAATCTTATGGTAGTGAAATAGCAAGGTTTTAAGTCAAATGCAATTTATTGTGTATAATCCAGAAATATAGAGTTTGTTCTGCTACTTTGCCTAAATTATAAGCAAATTGGTAAAAGATTCTTTCTACCTAAATGGTAGAAATATCACCTATAATGGTGATGGACAGGATAGCTGTAGGGGCGTGTGAGGAGGCTATGCTTTTTTTTTTATAGGTGAACTTTAACCTTTTTATTTATAATTTAAGGAAAGTAGCTCATAAGTCGATATTTTTCAATGACTTCAATCCTTGAACAATATCAAGGTTTTATAGCTGAACATTGACAGCGCTTGTTTCTTCCAATAAATTTATAGTACTAAAAATTATCTCTGCTGTTGAGATATATATTTATTATCTTTAAATACACTTGATATACTTGACAGGCCTTCTCTTTAGAGGTAAAACGGATATGTTTAATTAATGGAGGCTAAATCAAAGAGGAGAATAAGTTCTATAAGTAAAGATTGTGTCAATAACTTTCTAGAAACATGCTTAGGTTCCTTGGGCCCAGTGAAAGTAAAGAATGTATTCCTAGGGGTAAAGACAACATCATTATCTTATGACATATGTGTTTATCTAGGTTGCCTCACTTTAGCAAAGAGCACTTATCATGCAGTGTAAAGTTAATTACAGGCATTTACTATTTTATTGTCACTTTTTTAGTTGCCACATTTGCTAGCTTGATTCATTTTTCCAGAACACTATGCATTGCTCATTTCCATAGTTATGACCACCCTACAATCCAGCAGCAGTGGCCATGCTTGCACAATATAGGACAATACACTGGCCTAGTTGAGCTCCCATAGTCCCGTCCACTAGAGAGGCCATTGCTTTTTCCTATAGTGTGCAAGCAAGACCATTGCTGATGGATAGCAGGGTGTTTGTAACCGTGGAAACACGCAGTGTATAATATGATAGGAAAATGAATGCAACCAGCAAAGGAAGCAATAGAATTAATTGTAATATATTAGGAGTAGTATTGCCTTTATCTAAATAATAAATATCAGATGCAGAAGTGAGACAACTGCTTTAAGTTCCTAGGACCCATTCCAACTGAAGGATGAGTTCCTATAGATCTATAGCTGTTACTTTTTAGATAGAAAAGCAAATATGGGGATATGCTTAGAAAAATCTTATGGTAGTGAAATAGCAAGGTTTTAAGTCAAATGCAATTTATTGTGTATAATCCAGAAATATAGATTTTGTTCTGCTACTTTGCCTAAATTATAAGCAAATTGGTAAAAGATTCTTTCTACCTAAATGGTAGAAATATCACCTATAATGGTGATGGACAGGATAGCTGTAGGGGCGTGTGAGGAGGCTATGCTTTTTTTTATAGGTGAACTTTAACCTTTTTATTTATAATTTAAGGAAAGTAGCTCATAAGTCGATATTTTTCAATGACTTCAATCCTTGAACAATATCAAGGTTTTATAGCTGAACATTGACAGCGCTTGTTTCTTCCAATAAATTTATAGTACTAAAAATTATCTCTGCTGTTGAGATATATATTTATTATCTTTAAATACACTTGATATACTTGACAGGCCTTCTCTTTAGAGGTAAAACGGATATGTTTAATTAATGGAGGCTAAATCAAAGAGGAGAATAAGTTCTATAAGTAAAGATTGTGTCAATAACTTTCTAGAAACATGCTTAGGTTCCTTGGGCCCAGTGAAAGTAAAGAATGTATTCCTAGGGGTAAAGACAACATCATTATCTTATGACATATGTGTTTATCTAGGTTGCCTCACTTTAGCAAAGAGCACTTATCATGCAGTGTAAAGTTAATTACAGGCATTTACTATTTTATTGTCACTTTTTTAGTTGCCACATTTGCTAGCTTGATTCATTTTTCCAGAACACTATGCATTGCTCATTTCCATAGTTATGACCACCCTACAATCCAGCAGCAGTGGCCATGCTTGCACAATATCGGACAATACACTGGCCTAGTTGAGCTCCCATAGTCCCGTCCACTAGAGAGGCCACAGCTTTTTCCTATAGTGTGCAAGCAAGACCATTGCTGATGGATAGCAGGGTGTTTGTAACCGTGGAAACACGCAGTGTATAATATGATAGGAAAATGAATGCAACCAGCAAAGGAAGCAATAGAATTAATTGTAATATATTAGGAGTAGTATTGCCTTTATCTAAATAATAAATATCAGATGCAGAAGTGAGACAACTGCTTTAAGTTCCTGGACCCATTCCAACTGAAGGATGAGTTCCTATAGATCTATAGCTGTTACTTTTTAGATAGAAAAGCAAATATGGGGATATGCTTAGAAAAATCTTATGGTAGTGAAATAGCAAGGTTTTAAGTCAAATGCAATTTATTGTGTATAATCCAGAAATATAGAGTTTGTTCTGCTACTTTGCCTAAATTATAAGCAAATTGGTAAAAGATTCTTTCTACCTAAATGGTAGAAATATCACCTATAATGGTGATGGACAGGATAGCTGTAGGGGCGTGTGAGGAGGCTATGCTTTTTTTTTATAGGTGAACTTTAACCTTTTTATTTATAATTTAAGGAAAGTAGCTCATAAGTCGATATTTTTCAATGACTTCAATCCTTGAACAATATCAAGGTTTTATAGCTGAACATTGACAGCGCTTGTTTCTTCCAATAAATTTATAGTACTAAAAATTATCTCTGCTGTTGAGATATATATTTATTATCTTTAAATACACTTGATATACTTGACAGGCCTTCTCTTTAGAGGTAAAACGGATATGTTTAATTAATGGAGGCTAAATCAAAGAGGAGAATAAGTTCTATAAGTAAAGATTGTGTCAATAACTTTCTAGAAACATGCTTAGGTTCCTTGGGCCCAGTGAAAGTAAAGAATGTATTCCTAGGGGTAAAGACAACATTATTATCTTATGACATATGTGTTTATCTAGGTTGCCTCACTTTAGCAAAGAGCACTTATCATGCAGTGTAAAGTTAATTACAGGCATTTACTATTTTATGGTCACTTTTTTAGTTGCCACATTTGCTAGCTTGATTCATTTTTCCAGAACACTATGCATTGCTCATTTCCATAGTTATGACCACCCTACAATCCAGCAGCAGTGGCCATGCTTGCACAATATCGGACAATACACTGGCCTAGTTGAGCTCCCATAGTCCCGTCCACTAGAGAGGCCACTGCTTTTTCCTATAGTGTGCAAGCAAGACCATTGCTGATGGATAGCAGGGTGTTTGTAACCGTGGAAACACGCAGTGTATAATATGATAGGAAAATGAATGCAACCAGCAAAGGAAGCAATAGAATTAATTGTAATATATTAGGAGTAGTATTGCCTTTATCTAAATAATAAATTTCAGATGCAGAAGTGAGACAACTGCTTTAAGTTCCTGTACCCATTCCAACTGAAGGATGAGTTCCTATAGATCTATAGCTGTTACTTTTTAGATAGAAAAGCAAATATGGGGATATGCTTAGAAAAATCTTATGGTAGTGAAATAGCAAGGTTTTAAGTCAAATGCAATTTATTGTGTATAATCCAGAAATATAGATTTTGTTCTGCTACTTTGCCTAAATTATAAGCAAATTGGTAAAAGATTCTTTCTACCTAAATGGTAGAAATATCACCTATAATGGTGATGGACAGGATAGCTGTAGGGGCGTGTGAGGAGGCTATGCTTTTTTTTTATAGGTGAACTTTAACCTTTTTATTTATAATTTAAGGAAAGTAGCTCATAAGTCGATATTTTTCAATGACTTCAATCCTTGAACAATATCAAGGTTTTATAGCTGAACATTGACAGCGCTTGTTTCTTCCAATAAATTTATAGTACTAAAAATTATCTCTGCTGTTGAGATATATATTTATTATCTTTAAATACACTTGATATACTTGACATACCTTCTCTTTAGAGGTAAAACGGATATGTTTAATTAATGGAGGCTAAATCAAACAGGAGAATAAGTTCTATAAGTAAAGATTGTGTCAATAACTTTCTAGAAACATGCTTAGGTTCCTTGGGCCCAGTGAAAGTAAAGAATATATTCCTAGGGGTAAAGACAACATCATTATCTTATGACATATGTGTTTATCTAGGTTGCCTCACTTTAGCAAAGAGCACTTATCATGCAGTGTAAAGTTAATTACAGGCATTTACTATTTTATTGTCACTTTTTTAGTTGCCACATTTGCTAGCTTGATTCATTTTTCCAGAACACTATGCATTGCTCATTTCCATAGTTATGACCACCCTACAATCCAGCAGCAGTGGCCATGCTTGCACAATATAGGACAATACACTGGCCTAGTTGAGCTCCCATAGTCCCGTCCACTAGAGAGGCCACAGCTTTTTCCTATAGTGTGCAAGCAAGACCATTGCTGATGGATAGCAGGGTGTTTGTAACCGTGGAAACACGCAGTGTATAATATGATAGGAAAATGAATGCAACCAGCAAAGGAAGCAATAGAATTAATTGTAATATATTAGGAGTAGTATTGCCTTTATCTAAATAATAAATATCAGATGCAGAAGTGAGACAACTGCTTTAAGTTCCTAGGACCCATTCCAACTGAAGGATGAGTTCCTATAGATCTATAGCTGTTACTTTTTAGATAGAAAAGCAAATATGGGGATATGCTTAGAAAAATCTTATGGTAGTGAAATAGCAAGGTTTTAAGTCAAATGCAATTTATTGTGTATAATCCAGAAATATAGATTTTGTTCTGCTACTTTGCCTAAATTATAAGCAAATTGGTAAAAGATTCTTTCTACCTAAATGGTAGAAATATCACCTATAATGGTGATGGACAGGATAGCTGTAGGGGCGTGTGAGGAGGCTATGCTTTTTTTTTATAGGTGAACTTTAACCTTTTTATTTATAATTTAAGGAAAGTAGCTCATAAGTCGATATTTTTCAATGACTTCAATCCTTGAACAATATCAAGGTTTTATAGCTGAACATTGACAGCGCTTGTTTCTTCCAATAAATTTATAGTACTAAAAATTATCTCTGCTGTTGAGATATATATTTATTATCTTTAAATACACTTGATATACTTGACAGGCCTTCTCTTTAGAGGTAAAACGGATATGTTTAATTAATGGAGGCTAAATCAAAGAGGAGAATAAGTTCTATAAGTAAAGATTGTGTCAATAACTTTCTAGAAACATGCTTAGGTTCCTTGGGCCCAGTGAAAGTAAAGAATGTATTCCTAGGGGTAAAGACAACATCATTATCTTATGACATATGTGTTTATCTAGGTTGCCTCACTTTAGCAAAGAGCACTTATCATGCAGTGTAAAGTTAATTACAGGCATTTACTATTTTATTGTCACTTTTTTAGTTGCCACATTTGCTAGCTTGATTCATTTTTCCAGAACACTATGCATTGCTCATTTCCATAGTTATGACCACCCTACAATCCAGCAGCAGTGGCCATGCTTGCACAATATAGGACAATACACTGGCCTAGTTGAGCTCCCATAGTCCCGTCCACTAGAGAGGCCACAGCTTTTTCCTATAGTGTGCAAGCAAGACCATTGCTGATGGATAGCAGGGTGTTTGTAACCGTGGAAACACGCAGTGTATAATATGATAGGAAAATGAATGCAACCAGCAAAGGAAGCAATAGAATTAATTGTAATATATTAGGAGTAGTATTGCCTTTATCTAAATAATAAATATCAGATGCAGAAGTGAGACAACTGCTTTAAGTTCCTAGGACCCATTCCAACTGAAGGATGAGTTCCTATAGATCTATAGCTGTTACTTTTTAGATAGAAAAGCAAATATGGGGATATGCTTAGAAAAATCTTATGGTAGTGAAATAGCAAGGTTTTAAGTCAAATGCAATTTATTGTGTATAATCCAGAAATATAGATTTTGTTCTGCTACTTTGCCTAAATTATAAGCAAATTGGTAAAAGATTCTTTCTACCTAAATGGTAGAAATATCACCTATAATGGTGATGGACAGGATAGCTGTAGGGGCGTGTGAGGAGGCTATGCTTTTTTTTTATAGGTGAACTTTAACCTTTTTATTTATAATTTAAGGAAAGTAGCTCATAAGTCGATATTTTTCAATGACTTCAATCCTTGAACAATATCAAGGTTTTATAGCTGAACATTGACAGCGCTTGTTTCTTCCAATAAATTTATAGTACTAAAAATTATCTCTGCTGTTGAGATATATATTTATTATCTTTAAATACACTTGATATACTTGACAGGCCTTCTCTTTAGAGGTAAAACGGATATGTTTAATTAATGGAGGCTAAATCAAAGAGGAGAATAAGTTCTATAAGTAAAGATTGTGTCAATAACTTTCTAGAAACATGCTTAGGTTCCTTGGGCCCAGTGAAAGTAAAGAATGTATTCCTAGGGGTAAAGACAACATCATTATCTTATGACATATGTGTTTATCTAGGTTGCCTCACTTTAGCAAAGAGCACTTATCATGCAGTGTAAAGTTAATTACAGGCATTTACTATTTTATTGTCACTTTTTTAGTTGCCACATTTGCTAGCTTGATTCATTTTTCCAGAACACTATGCATTGCTCATTTCCATAGTTATGACCACCCTACAATCCAGCAGCAGTGGCCATGCTTGCACAATATAGGACAATACACTGGCCTAGTTGAGCTCCCATAGTCCCGTCCACTAGAGAGGCCACAGCTTTTTCCTATAGTGTGCAAGCAAGACCATTGCTGATGTATAGCAGGGTGTTTGTAACCGTGGAAACACGCAGTGTATAATATGATAGGAAAATGAATGCAACCAGCAAAGGAAGCAATAGAATTAATTGTAATATATTAGGAGTAGTATTGCCTTTATCTAAATAATAAATATCAGATGCAGAAGTGAGACAACTGCTTTAAGTTCCTGGACCCATTCCAACTGAAGGATGAGTTCCTATAGATCTATAGCTGTTACTTTTTAGATAGAAAAGCAAATATGGGGATATGCTTAGAAAAATCTTATGGTAGTGAAATAGCAAGGTTTTAAGTCAAATGCAATTTATTGTGTATAATCCAGAAATATAGATTTTGTTCTGCTACTTTGCCTAAATTATAAGCAAATTGGTAAAAGATTCTTTCTACCTAAATGGTAGAAATATCACCTATAATGGTGATGGACAGGATAGCTGTAGGGGCGTGTGAGGAGGCTATGCTTTTTTTTTATAGGTGAACTTTAACCTTTTTATTTATAATTTAAGGAAAGTAGCTCATAAGTCGATATTTTTCAATGACTTCAATCCTTGAACAATATCAAGGTTTTATAGCTGAACATTGACAGCGCTTGTTTCTTCCAATAAATTTATAGTACTAAAAATTATCTCTGCTGTTGAGATATATATTTATTATCTTTAAATACACTTGATATACTTGACAGGCCTTCTCTTTAGAGGTAAAACGGATATGTTTAATTAATGGAGGCTAAATCAAAGAGGAGAATAAGTTCTATAAGTAAAGATTGTGTCAATAACTTTCTAGAAACATGCTTAGGTTCCTTGGGCCCAGTGAAAGTAAAGAATGTATTCCTAGGGGTAAAGACAACATCATTATCTTATGACATATGTGTTTATCTAGGTTGCCTCACTTTAGCAAAGAGCACTTATCATGCAGTGTAAAGTTAATTACAGGCATTTACTATTTTATTGTCACTTTTTTAGTTGCCACATTTGCTAGCTTGATTCATTTTTCCAGAACACTATGCATTGCTCATTTCCATAGTTATGACCACCCTACAATCCAGCAGCAGTGGCCATGCTTGCACAATATAGGACAATACACTGGCCTAGTTGAGCTCCCATAGTCCCGTCCACTAGAGAGGCCACAGCTTTTTCCTATAGTGTGCAAGCAAGACCATTGCTGATGGATAGCAGGGTGTTTGTAACCGTGGAAACACGCAGTGTATAATATGATAGGAAAATGAATGCAACCAGCAAAGGAAGCAATAGAATTAATTGTAATATATTAGGAGTAGTATTGCCTTTATCTAAATAATAAATATCAGATGCAGAAGTGAGACAACTGCTTTAAGTTCCTAGGACCCATTCCAACTGAAGGATGAGTTCCTATAGATCTATAGCTGTTACTTTTTAGATAGAAAAGCAAATATGGGGATTGTCACGGCCATGGCTATGACCGTGACATCTGAACCGCATGCGGTTGTCAGCGGTTTTCTTTGGTGTTCAATCACAGGTGAGGGCTGTGGTATTTGCCTCACCTGTGGTTGCCGCTGGCAACAGTATGTATGTGGCAGCGTAGCAGGCTGAGCTGTGCCATTGCAGCTCGCTACGTTGTGCATGCGGTCTTGTGTGATGTGTGTATGTGTGCACTTCCTTTTTATGTTATTGTGTGCACGTCCCCTTTAAGTGGTGTTTTCCCTTCCCTGGTGTTGGAAGGGTTAATCTCCTTCCTAGTGTGTGTGTGCACTGGGTGTGTCCGACTGTGGGGTGTGGCTTCTTGGCCTATAAAGCCTCACAGCTTTTGCAGGCCTGCAGGTTGCTTCAGCCATGCTTAGCTGAGAGCAGCCTCATGTCTTTATTACCTGCCAGTAAGAGCCACCCCTGTGGTCATAACCATAATGTCTCATTAAGTTATTTCTAGTTATGTGTGATGTCCGTGTGATGTTTTATATGTGATTTTGTGCAGCTATGGATCTGGGTCCCTGTGTGGGGATGCGATTGTGATCTGCATCCTGCTTACACAGGGATCCAGTCAGCAAGGCTGTGGCAGGTAGGTGGAACTCTTTGTTCACCTGCCATATCCATAGAGCTGTTTATGTTCCCCCTTTTACAGCAGCTTGGCCGTTGAGACTCCTGCTCCTCCGTGTCTAGGAGGAGTGGGCTGTCTTACTCAGCTCCTAGCTTAGGGCCATCTTGAGGGCTAGCAGGGACTTCTAGGTTCCGGAGCATGAGCCCTCCTACCATCAAGGTTGGCTCATGTAGCTAGGAGTCAGGGTCAGGTTAGGGATGCCTTTAGGAGGTGACCTGCTCCCTAATCCTGTCTTCATGGCCAAGCAGCCGTAACATCACCGGGCTCCACACGGCTGAGGATTTTCCCCATCCTCAGCCGTGACAGTATGAGTATGACCACAGCGGCATCTCATGTGGCGTTTTTCCCTCGAAAGAGGGTAGAGCATGCACCGCTATCTACGGATGGGGTGCATGCGCGCTCTTCGGAGGTAGAGCGTTATGGAGGGTTTCGCCGCTTACGGCGCGGTGAGTGGCTTTTCCCCGCCCTTTCCTCACCGTGTTCGTTTGGCGTCCCCTGTTGTTTTTTATCCCCTCACCCTGGTGTTTTTTGGTGTGTGGGTGTTGTTCGGTATGCGTGTGCATACCTTCGGAAGAGGGTGCAGCATGCAGTGCCATACCCTTGTGGCCTGCATGCGCGTTCTCCGGAGGGAGAGCGTCCCGGGGGGATCATCCTTTGCGGCACGGTTGGTGGCTATTCCCCGCCACCGTACCTTCCGTGTCCATGGTCCCTCGTGCCTCTCCATGTTCCCATCTCTGGTCGTTTGCTGGCAGCACTCCGTAAGTAGTCCAGCTGCGTGCTGGTTAGGGGTGTCTGCTGGCAGCGACTGGAGTGGGGACGTGTGTGGAGAGTCCCTTCGTCCATCTCTCAGTGGTTCTTTCCCCTTTGTTGCTGGTGCGGGCTGCAGTCTTCGTCGGACTGGCTAGTGTGAGCCGGGAGAGGATGCAGCTGACAGCGACCCCTTTTTAGAACCGGCACTGAGAGTGGACGTCCCCTTCTCCTATCCCCTTGTCTGAGTCCCTCACGTATTTTTTTTTGGTGGGGGGGCTTTGAGGGGTGGGAGTGTCACGGCCACGGTTATGGTCGTGACTCCTTGGGAGTCGCATACAGTTGCCCGCGGTTTTTGGTTGTTGTGTCAACCGCAGCTGAGGCATTATGTAGTTGGCCTCGGTGCGGTTGCCGCGGACAACAGCCTTGTGTGCGGTTCCCGGGGAGTTGTGTTTGGATGCACGTTTGTATGTCTGGTGTGCACTGTGTTTTATGTTTGTGTGCGCACGGACATCATTCCCCGCACTGTGGTTACCCGTGGCAACCTTAGGTGGTATTATGTACATGTGGTGGCAGTGTCCCGGCCTTCGGGCTGACTCCCTGGACACGTGTGCCACCCATGTCGTTGCTTGCGGCAACGGCCACAGTGTGATCTGTTGGACACTTTTCCTTTTTGTGAGTTTCCCTTCTGTGGTGTGTGTAGGGTTAACTCCCTTCCCAGTGTGTGTGTGATGTCACTGGGTGTGTCCTTCCTTTGGGTGTGGCCACTTTGGGCCTATATAACCTCTCTCTGTGGCAGGGCTCAGGAGGTTGCTTCAGCATGCTTGCTGATAGCAGCCTCCTGTGTTTTTCCATCTGCCTGTGAGAGCCACCACTGTGGTCATAGATTTAAGTTTAAGTTTAAGTTTATGTTTATGCCTTCTTGTATGTCATGTTGTATGTGATGTTCTGTTGGGACCTTCCTTGTCACTTTTGTGCAGTTTACGGTTCTGGATTCCTGTTGCTCAGGGATCCAGTCAGCAAGGCTGTGGCAGGTTGGAGGAACTTCTAGTTCGCCTGCCATACCCGTAAAACTGTTTGTGTTCCCCTTTTTCCCAACAGCTTGGCCAGTGAGACTCCTGCTCCTCCGCGTCTAGGAGGAGTAGGTCGTCTTACCCTGACTCCTAGCGCAGGGACCGGACGGAGGGTGAGTTAGGGATCCGAGGTTCCTGCGCATGGGTCCTCCTACCTTTAAGGTCGGCCCATGCAGTTAGGAGTTAGGGTCAGGGTAGGGACGCTGTTAGGAGGTGACCTGCTCCCTATCCTGTTCTCCTGGCCGAGTAGGCCTACAGCATCTGGCATTGCACGGCTGAGGATTTCCCCCATCCTCAGCCGTGACAGGGATATGCTTAGAAAAATCTTATGGTAGTGAAATAGCAAGGTTTTAAGTCAAATGCAATTTATTGTGTATAATCCAGAAATATAGATTTTGTTCTGCTACTTTGCCTAAATTATAAGCAAATTGGTAAAAGATTCTTTCTACCTAAATGGTAGAAATATCACCTATAATGGTGATGGACAGGATAGCTGTAGGGGCGTGTGAGGAGGCTATGCTTTTTTTTATAGGTGAACTTTAACCTTTTTATTTATAATTTAAGGAAAGTAGCTCATAAGTCGATATTTTTCAATGACTTCAATCCTTGAACAATATCAAGGTTTTATAACTGAACATTGACAGCGCTTGTTTCTTCCAATAAATTTATAGTACTAAAAATTATCTCTGCTGTTGAGATATATATTTATTATCTTTAAATACACTTGATATACTTGACAGGCCTTCTCTTTAGAGGTAAAACGGATATGTTTAATTAATGGAGGCTAAATCAAAGAGGAGAATATGTTCTATAAGTAAAGATTGTGTCAATAACTTTTTAGAAACATGCTTAAGTTCCTTGCGCCCAGTGAAAGTAAAGAATATATTCCTAGGGGTAAAGACAACATCATTATCTTATGACATATGTGTTTATCTAGGTTGCCTCACTTTAGCAAAGAGCACTTATCATGCAGTGTAAAGTTAATTACAGGCATTTACTATTTTATGGTCACTTTTTTAGTTGTTACATTTGCTAGCTTGATTCATTTTTCCAGAATACTATGCATTGCTCATTTCCATAGTTATGACCACCCTACAATCCAGCAGCAGTGGCCATGCTTGCTCAATACAGGACAATACACTGGCCTAGTTGAGCTCCCATAGTCCCGTCCACTAGAGAGGCCACAGCTTTTTCCTATAGCGTGCAAGCAAGACCATTGCTGATGGATAGCAGGGTGTTTGTAACCGTGGAAACACGCAGTGTATAATATGATAGGAAAATGAATGCAACCAGCAAAGGAAGCAATAGAATTAATTGTAATATATTAGGAGTAGTATTGCCTTTATCTAAATAATAAATATCAGATGCAGAAGTGAGACAACTGCTTTAAGTTCCTAGGACCCATTCCAACTGAAGGATGAGTTCCTATAGATCTATAGCTGTTACTTTTTAGATAGAAAAGCAAATATGGGGATATGCTTAGAAAAATCTTATGGTAGTGAAATAGCAAGGTTTTAAGTCAAATGCAATTTATTGTGTATAATCCAGAAATATAGATTTTTGTTCTGCTACTTTGCCTAAATTATAAGCAAATTGGTATGCTTTTTTTTAATAGGTGAACTTTAACCTTTTTATTTATAATTTAAGGAAAGTAGCTCATAAGTCGATATTTTTCAATGACTTCAATCCTTGAACAATATCAAGGTTTTATAGCTGAACATTGACAGTGCTTGTTTCTTCCAATAAATTTATAGTAATTTATAGTGTGTCCTTCCTTTGGGTGTGGCCACTTTGGGCCTATATAACCTCTCTCTGTGGCAGGGCTCAGGAGGTTGCTTCAGCATGCTTGCTGATAGCAGCCTCCTGTGTTTTTCCATCTGCCTGTGAGAGCCACCACTGTGGTCATAGATTTAAGTTTAAGTTTAAGTTTATGTTTATGCCTTCTTGTATGTCATGTTGTATGTGATGTTCTGTTGGGACCTTCCTTGTCACTTTTGTGCAGTTTACGGTTCTGGATTCCTGTTGCTCAGGGATCCAGTCAGCAAGGCTGTGGCAGGTTGGAGGAACTTCTAGTTCGCCTGCCATACCCGTAAAACTGTTTGTGTTCCCCTTTTTCCCAACAGCTTGGCCAGTGAGACTCCTGCTCCTCCGCGTCTAGGAGGAGTAGGTCGTCTTACCCTGACTCCTAGCGCAGGGACCGGACGGAGGGTGAGTTAGGGATCCGAGGTTCCTGCGCATGGGTCCTCCTACCTTTAAGGTCGGCCCATGCAGTTAGGAGTTAGGGTCAGGGTAGGGACGCTGTTAGGAGGTGACCTGCTCCCTATCCTGTTCTCCTGGCCGAGTAGGCCTACAGCATCTGGCATTGCACGGCTGAGGATTTCCCCCATCCTCAGCCGTGACAGGGATATGCTTAGAAAAATCTTATGGTAGTGAAATAGCAAGGTTTTAAGTCAAATGCAATTTATTGTGTATAATCCAGAAATATAGATTTTGTTCTGCTACTTTGCCTAAATTATAAGCAAATTGGTAAAAGATTCTTTCTACCTAAATGGTAGAAATATCACCTATAATGGTGATGGACAGGATAGCTGTAGGGGCGTGTGAGGAGGCTATGCTTTTTTTTATAGGTGAACTTTAACCTTTTTATTTATAATTTAAGGAAAGTAGCTCATAAGTCGATATTTTTCAATGACTTCAATCCTTGAACAATATCAAGGTTTTATAGCTGAACATTGACGGCGCTTGTTTCTTCCAATAAATTTATAGTACTAAAAATTATCTCTGCTGTTGAGATATATATTTATTATCTTTAAATACACTTGATATACTTGACAGGCCTTCTCTTTAGAGGTAAAACGGATATGTTTAATTAATGGAGGCTAAATCAAAGAGGAGAATATGTTCTATAAGTAAAGATTGTGTCAATAACTTTCTAGAAACATGCTTAAGTTCCTTGGGCCCAGTGAAAGTAAAGAATATATTCCTAGGGGTAAAGACAACATCATTATCTTATGACATATGTGTTTATCTAGGTTGCCTCACTTTAGCAAAGAGCACTTATCATGCAGTGTAAAGTTAATTACAGGCATTTACTATTTTATGGTCACTTTTTTAGTTGCCACATTTGCTAGCTTGATTCATTTTTCCAGAATACTATGCATTGCTCATTTCCATAGTTATGACCACCCTACAATCCAGCAGCAGTGGCCATGCTTGCTCAATACAGGACAATACACTGGCCTAGTTGAGCTCCCATAGTCCCGTCCACTAGAGAGGCCATTGCTTTTTCCTATAGTGTGCAAGCAAGACCATTGCTGATGGATAGCAGGATGTTTGTAACCGTGGAAACACGCAGTGTATATAATATGATTGGAAAATGAATGCAACCAGCAAAGGAAGCAATAGAATTAATTGTAATATATTAGGAGTAGTATTGCCTTTATCTAAATAATAAATATCAGATGCAGAAGTGAGACAACTGCTTTAAGTTCCTAGGACCCATTCCAACTGAAGGATGAGTTCCTATAGATCTATAGCTGTTACTTTTTAGATAGAAAAGCAAATATGGGGATATGCTTAGAAAAATCTTATGGTAGTGAAATAGCAAGGTTTTAATTCAAATGCAATTTATTGTGTATAATCTAGAAATATAGATTTTGTTCTGCTACTTTGCCTAAATTATAAGCAAATTGGTAAAAGATTCTTTCTACCTAAATGGTAGAAATATCACCTATAATGGTGATGGACAGGATAGCTGTAGGGGCGTGTGAGGAGGCTATGCTTTTTTTTTTTATAGGTGAACTTTAACCTTTTTATTTATAATTTAAGGAAAGTAGCTCATAAGTCAATATTTTTCAATGACTTCAATCCTTGAACAATATCAAGGTTTTATAGCTGAACATTGACGGCGCTTGTTTCTTCCAATAAATTTATAGTACTAAAAATTATCTCTGCTGTTGAGATATATATTTATTATCTTTAAATACACTTGATATACTTGACAGGCCTTCTCTTTAGAGGTAAAACGGATATGTTTAATTATTGGAGACTAAATCAAAGAGGAGAATATGTTCTATAAGTAAAGATTGTGTCAATAACTTTCTAGAAACATGCTTAAGTTCCTTGGGCCCAGTGAAAGTAAAGAATATATTCCTAGGGGTAAAGACAACATCATTATCTTATGACATATGTGTTTATCTAGGTTGCCTCACTTTAGCAAAGAGCACTTATCATGCAGTGTAAAGTTAATTACAGGCATTTACTATTTTATGGTCACTTTTTTAGTTGCCACATTTGCTAGCTTGATTCATTTTTCCAGAATACTATGCATTGCTCATTTCCATAGTTATGACCACCCTACAATCCAGCAGCAGTGGCCATGCTTGCACAATACAGGACAATACACTGGCCTAGTTGAGCTCCCATAGTCCCGTCCACTAGAGAGGCCATTGCTTTTTCCTATAGTGTGCAAGCAAGACCATTGCTGATGGATAGCAGGATGTTTGTAACCGTGGAAACACGCAGTGTATATAATATGATTGGAAAATGAATGCAACCAGCAAAGGAAGCAATAGAATTAATTGTAATATATTAGGAGTAGTATTGCCTTTATCTAAATAATAAATATCAGATGCAGAAGTAAGACAACTGCTTTAAGTTCCTGGGACCCATTCCAACTGAAGGATGAGTTCCTATAGATCTATAGCTGTTACTTTTTAGATAGAAAAGCAAATATGGGGATATGCTTAGAAAAATCTTATGGTAGTGAAATAGCAAGGTTTTAATTCAAATGCAATTTATTGTGTATAATCTAGAAATATAGATTTTGTTCTGCTACTTTGCCTAAATTATAAGCAAATTGGTAAAAGATTCTTTCTACCTAAATGGTAGAAATATCACCTATAATGGTGATGGACAGGATAGCTGTAGGGGCGTGTGAGGAGGCTATGCTTTTTTTTAATAGGTGAACTTTAACCTTTTTATTTATAATTTAAGGAAAGTAGCTCATAAGTCGATATTTTTCAATGACTTCAATCCTTGAACAATATCAAGGTTTTATAGCTGAACATTGACAGCGCTTGTTTCTTCCAATAAATTTATAGTACTAAAAATTATCTCTGCTGTTGAGATATATATTTATTATCTTTAAATACACTTGATATACTTGACAGGTTTTCTCTTTAGAGGTAAAACGGATATGTTTAATTAATGGAGGCTAAATCAAAGAGGAGAATAAGTTCTATAAGTAAAGATTGTGTCAATAACTTTCTAGAAACATGCTTAGGTTCCTTGGGCCCAGTGAAAGTAAAGAATATATTCCTAGGGGTAAAGACAACATCATTATCTTATGACATATGTGTTTATCTAGGTTGCCTCACTTTAGCAAAGAGCACTTATCATGCAGTGTAAAGTTAATTACAGGCATTTACTATTTTATTGTCACTTTTTTAGTTGCTACATTTGCTAGCTTGATTCATTTTTCCAGAACACTATGCATTGCTCATTTCCATAGTTATGACCACCCTACAATCCAGCAGCAGTGGCCATGCTTGCACAATATAGGACAATACACTGGCCTAGTTGAGCTCCCATAGTCCCGTCCACTAGAGAGGCCACAGCTTTTTCCTATAGTGTGCAAGCAAGACCATTGCTGATGGATAGCAGGGTGTTTGTAACCGTGGAAACACGCAGTGTATAATATGATAGGAAAATGAATGCAACCAGCAAAGGAAGCAATAGAATTAATTGTAATATATTAGGAGTAGTATTGCCTTTATCTAAATAATAAATATCAGATGCAGAAGTGAGACAACTGCTTTAAGTTCCTAGGACCCATTCCAACTGAAGGATGAGTTCCTATAGATCTATAGCTGTTACTTTTTAGATAGAAAAGCAAATATGGGGATATGCTTAGAAAAATCTTATGGTAGTGAAATAGCAAGGTTTTAAGTCAAATGCAATTTATTGTGTATAATCCAGAAATATAGATTTTGTTCTGCTACTTTGCCTAAATTATAAGCAAATTGGTAAAAGATTCTTTCTACCTAAATGGTAGAAATATCACCTATAATGGTGATGGACAGGATAGCTGTAGGGGCGTGTGAGGAGGCTATGCTTTTTTTTTATAGGTGAACTTTAACCTTTTTATTTATAATTTAAGGAAAGTAGCTCATAAGTCGATATTTTTCAATGACTTCAATCCTTGAACAATATCAAGGTTTTATAGCTGAACATTGACAGCGCTTGTTTCTTCCAATAAATTTATAGTACTAAAAATTATCTCTGCTGTTGAGATATATATTTATTATCTTTAAATACACTTGATATACTTGACAGGCCTTCTCTTTAGAGGTAAAACGGATATGTTTAATTAATGGAGGCTAAATCAAAGAGGAGAATAAGTTCTATAAGTAAAGATTGTGTCAATAACTTTCTAGAAACATGCTTAAGTTCCTTGGGCCCAGTGAAAGTAAAGAATGTATTCCTAGGGGTAAAGACAACATCATTATCTTATGACATATGTGTTTATCTAGGTTGCCTCACTTTAGCAAAGAGCACTTATCATGCAGTGTAAAGTTAATTACAGGCATTTACTATTTTATGGTCACTTTTTTAGTTGCCACATTTGCTAGCTTGATTCATTTTTCCAGAACACTATGCATTGCTCATTTCCATAGTTATGACCACCCTACAATCCAGCAGCAGTGGCCATGCTTGCACAATACAGGACAATACACTGGCCTAGTTGAGCTCCCATAGTCCCGTCCACTAGAGAGGCCACAGCTTTTTCCTATAGTGTGCAAGCAAGACCATTGCTGATGGATAGCAGGGTGTTTGTAACCGTGGAAACACGCAGTGTATAATATGATAGGAAAATGAATGCAACCAGCAAAGGAAGCAATAGAATTAATTGTAATATATTAGGAGTAGTATTGCCTTTATCTAAATAATAAATATCAGATGCAGAAGTGAGACAACTGCTTTAAGTTCCTGGGACCCATTCCAACTGAAGGATGAGTTCCTATAGATCTATAGCTGTTACTTTTTAGATAGAAAAGCAAATATGGGGATATGCTTAGAAAAATCTTATGGTAGTGAAATAGCAAGGTTTTAAGTCAAATGCAATTTATTGTGTATAATCCAGAAATATAGAGTTTGTTCTGCTACTTTGCCTAAATTATAAGCAAATTGGTAAAAGATTCTTTCTACCTAAATGGTAGAAATATCACCTATAATGGTGATGGACAGGATAGCTGTAGGGGCGTGTGAGGAGGCTATGCTTTTTTTTTTATAGGTGAACTTTAACCTTTTTATTTATAATTTAAGGAAAGTAGCTCATAAGTCGATATTTTTCAATGACTTCAATCCTTGAACAATATCAAGGTTTTATAGCTGAACATTGACAGCGCTTGTTTCTTCCAATAAATTTATAGTACTAAAAATTATCTCTGCTGTTGAGATATATATTTATTATCTTTAAATACACTTGATATACTTGACAGGCCTTCTCTTTAGAGGTAAAACGGATATGTTTAATTAATGGAGGCTAAATCAAAGAGGAGAATAAGTTCTATAAGTAAAGATTGTGTCAATAACTTTCTAGAAACATGCTTAAGTTCCTTGGGCCCAGTGAAAGTAAAGAATGTATTCCTAGGGGTAAAGACAACATCATTATCTTATGACATATGTGTTTATCTAGGTTGCCTCACTTTAGCAAAGAGCACTTATCATGCAGTGTAAAGTTAATTACAGGCATTTACTATTTTATTGTCACTTTTTTAGTTGCCACATTTGCTAGCTTGATTCATTTTTCCAGAACACTATGCATTGCTCATTTCCATAGTTATGACCACCCTACAATCCAGCAGCAGTGGCCATGCTTGCACAATATAGGACAATACACTGGCCTAGTTGAGCTCCCATAGTCCCGTCCACTAGAGAGGCCACAGCTTTTTCCTATAGTGTGCAAGCAAGACCATTGCTGATGGATAGCAGGGTGTTTGTAACCGTGGAAACACGCAGTGTATAATATGATAGGAAAATGAATGCAACCAGCAAAGGAAGCAATAGAATTAATTGTAATATATTAGGAGTAGTATTGCCTTTATCTAAATAATAAATATCAGATGCAGAAGTGAGACAACTGCTTTAAGTTCCTAGGACCCATTCCAACTGAAGGATGAGTTCCTAAAGATCTATAGCTGTTACTTTTTAGATAGAAAAGCAAATATGGGGATATGCTTAGAAAAATCTTATGGTAGTGAAATAGCAAGGTTTTAAGTCAAATGCAATTTATTGTGTATAATCCAGAAATATAGAGTTTGTTCTGCTACTTTGCCTAAATTATAAGCAAATTGGTAAAAGATTCTTTCTACCTAAATGGTAGAAATATCACCTATAATGGTGATGGACAGGATAGCTGTAGGGGCGTGTGAGGAGGCTATGCTTTTTTTTTATAGGTGAACTTTAACCTTTTTATTTATAATTTAAGGAAAGTAGCTCATAAGTCGATATTTTTCAATGACTTCAATCCTTGAACAATATCAAGGTTTTATAGCTGAACATTGACAGCGCTTGTTTCTTCCAATAAATTTATAGTACTAAAAATTATCTCTGCTGTTGAGATATATATTTATTATCTTTAAATACACTTGATATACTTGACAGACCTTCTCTTTAGAGGTAAAACGGATATGTTTAATTAATGGAGGCTAAATCAAAGAGGAGAATAAGTTCTATAAGTAAAGATTGTGTCAATAACTTTCTAGAAACATGCTTAGGTTCCTTGGGCCCAGTGAAAGTAAAGAATGTATTCCTAGGGGTAAAGACAACATCATTATCTTATGACATATGTGTTTATCTAGGTTGCCTCACTTTAGCAAAGAGCACTTATCATGCAGTGTAAATTTAATTACAGGCATTTACTATTTTATGGTCACTTTTTTAGTTGCCACATTTGCTAGCTTGATTCATTTTTCCAGAACACTATGCATTGCTCATTTCCATAGTTATGACCACCCTACAATCCAGCAGCAGTGGCCATGCTTGCACAATATCGGACAATACACTGGCCTAGTTGAGCTCCCATAGTCCCGTCCACTAGAAAGGCCACAGCTTTTTCCTATAGTGTGCAAGCAAGACCATTGCTGATGGATAGCAGGGTGTTTGTAACCGTGGAAACACGCAGTGTATAATATGATAGGAAAATGAATGCAACCAGCAAAGGAAGCAATAGAATTAATTGTAATATATTAGGAGTAGTATTGCCTTTATCTAAATAATAAATATCAGATGCAGAAGTGAGACAACTGCTTTAAGTTCCTGGACCCATTCCAACTGAAGGATGAGTTCCTATAGATCTATAGCTGTTACTTTTTAGATAGAAAAGCAAATATGGGGATATGCTTAGAAAAATCTTATGGTAGTGAAATAGCAAGGTTTTAAGTCAAATGTAATTTATTGTGTATAATCCAGAAATATAGAGTTTGTTCTGCTACTTTGCCTAAATTATAAGCAAATTGGTAAAAGATTCTTTCTACCTAAATGGTAGAAATATCACCTATAATGGTGATGGACAGGATAGCTGTAGGGGCGTGTGAGGAGGCTATGCTTTTTTTTTTATAGGTGAACTTTAACCTTTTTATTTATAATTTAAGGAAAGTAGCTCATAAGTCGATATTTTTCAATGACTTCAATCCTTGAACAATATCAAGGTTTTATAGCTGAACATTGACAGCGCTTGTTTCTTCCAATAAATTTATAGTACTAAAAATTATCTCTGCTGTTGAGATATATATTTATTATCTTTAAATACACTTGATATACTTGACAGGCCTTCTCTTTAGAGGTAAAACGGATATGTTTAATTAATGGAGGCTAAATCAAAGAGGAGAATAAGTTCTATAAGTAAAGATTGTGTCAATAACTTTCTAGAAACATGCTTAGGTTCCTTGGGCCCAGTGAAAGTAAAGAATGTATTCCTAGGGGTAAAGACAACATCATTATCTTATGACATATGTGTTTATCTAGGTTGCCTCACTTTAGCAAAGAGCACTTATCATGCAGTGTAAAGTTAATTACAGGCATTTACTATTTTATGTCACTTTTTTAGTTGCCACATTTGCTAGCTTGATTCATTTTTCCAGAACACTATGCATTGCTCATTTCCATAGTTATGACCACCCTACAATCCAGCAGCAGTGGCCATGCTTGCACAATATAGGACAATACACTGGCCTAGTTGAGCTCCCATAGTCCCGTCCACTAGAGAGGCCACAGCTTTTTCCTATAGTGTGCAAGCAAGACCATTGCTGATGGATAGCAGGGTGTTTGTAACCGTGGAAACACGCAGTGTATAATATGATAGGAAAATGAATGCAACCAGCAAAGGAAGCAATAGAATTAATTGTAATATATTAGGAGTAGTATTGCCTTTATCTAAATAATAAATATCAGATGCAGAAGTGAGACAACTGCTTTAAGTTCCTGGGACCCATTCCAACTGAAGGATGAGTTCCTATAGATCTATAGCTGTTACTTTTTAGATAGAAAAGCAAATATGGGGATATGCTTAGAAAAATCTTATGGTAGTGAAATAGCAAGGTTTTAAGTCAAATGCAATTTATTGTGTATAATCTAGAAATATAGATTTTGTTCTGCTACTTTGCCTAAATTATAAGCAAATTGGTAAAAGATTCTTTCTACCTAAATGGTAGAAATATCACCTATAATGGTGATGGACAGGATAGCTGTAGGGGCGTGTGAGGAGGCTATGCTTTTTTTTTATAGGTGAACTTTAACCTTTTTATTTATAATTTAAGGAAAGTAGCTCATAAGTCGATATTTTTCAATGACTTCAATCCTTGAACAATATCAAGGTTTTATAGCTGAACATTGACAGCGCTTGTTTCTTCCAATAAATTTATAGTACTAAAAATTATCTCTGCTGTTGAGATATATATTTATTATCTTTAAATACACTTGATATACTTGACATACCTTCTCTTTAGAGGTAAAACGGATATGTTTAATTAATGGAGGCTAAATCAAACAGGAGAATAAGTTCTATAAGTAAAGATTGTGTCAATAACTTTCTAGAAACATGCTTAGGTTCCTTGGGCCCAGTGAAAGTAAAGAATGTATTCCTAGGGGTAAAGACAACATCATTATCTTATGACATATGTGTTTATCTAGGTTGCCTCACTTTAGCAAAGAGCACTTATCATGCAGTGTAAAGTTAATTACAGGCATTTACTATTTTATTGTCACTTTTTTAGTTGCCACATTTGCTAGCTTGATTCATTTTTCCAGAACACTATGCATTGCTCATTTCCATAGTTATGACCACCCTACAATCCAGCAGCAGTGGCCATGCTTGCACAATATAGGACAATACACTGGCCTAGTTGAGCTCCCATAGTCCCGTCCACTAGAGAGGCCACAGCTTTTTCCTATAGTGTGCAAGCAAGACCATTGCTGATGGATAGCAGGGTGTTTGTAACCGTGGAAACACGCAGTGTATAATATGATAGGAAAATGAATGCAACCAGCAAAGGAAGCAATAGAATTAATTGTAATATATTAGGAGTAGTATTGCCTTTATCTAAATAATAAATATCAGATGCAGAAGTGAGACAACTGCTTTAAGTTCCTAGGACCCATTCCAACTGAAGGATGAGTTCCTATAGATCTATAGCTGTTACTTTTTAGATAGAAAAGCAAATATGGGGATATGCTTAGAAAAATCTTATGGTAGTGAAATAGCAAGGTTTTAAGTCAAATGCAATTTATTGTGTATAATCCAGAAATATAGAGTTTGTTCTGCTACTTTGCCTAAATTATAAGCAAATTGGTAAAAGATTCTTTCTACCTAAATGGTAGAAATATCACCTATAATGGTGATGGACAGGATAGCTGTAGGGGCGTGTGAGGAGGCTATGCTTTTTTTTTTATAGGTGAACTTTAACCTTTTTATTTATAATTTAAGGAAAGTAGCTCATAAGTCGATATTTTTCAATGACTTCAATCCTTGAACAATATCAAGGTTTTATAGCTGAACATTGACAGCGCTTGTTTCTTCCAATAAATTTATAGTACTAAAAATTATCTCTGCTGTTGAGATATATATTTATTATCTTTAAATACACTTGATATACTTGACAGGTTTTCTCTTTAGAGGTAAAACGGATATGTTTAATTAATGGAGGCTAAATCAAAGAGGAGAATAAGTTCTATAAGTAAAGATTGTGTCAATAACTTTCTAGAAACATGCTTAGGTTCCTTGGGCCCAGTGAAAGTAAAGAATGTATTCCTAGGGGTAAAGACAACATCATTATCTTATGACATATGTGTTTATCTAGGTTGCCTCACTTTAGCAAAGAGCACTTATCATGCAGTGTAAAGTTAATTACAGGCATTTACTATTTTATTGTCACTTTTTTAGTTGCCACATTTGCTAGCTTGATTCATTTTTCCAGAACACTATGCATTGCTCATTTCCATAGTTATGACCACCCTACAATCCAGCAGCAGTGGCCATGCTTGCACAATATAGGACAATACACTGGCCTAGTTGAGCTCCCATAGTCCCGTCCACTAGAGAGGCCACAGCTTTTTCCTATAGTGTGCAAGCAAGACCATTGCTGATGGATAGCAGGGTGTTTGTAACCGTGGAAACACGCAGTGTATAATATGATAGGAAAATGAATGCAACCAGCAAAGGAAGCAATAGAATTAATTGTAATATATTAGGAGTAGTATTGCCTTTATCTAAATAATAAATATCAGATGCAGAAGTGAGACAACTGCTTTAAGTTCCTAGGACCCATTCCAACTGAAGGATGAGTTCCTATAGATCTATAGCTGTTACTTTTTAGATAGAAAAGCAAATATGGGGATATGCTTAGAAAAATCTTATGGTAGTGAAATAGCAAGGTTTTAAGTCAAATGCAATTTATTGTGTATAATCCAGAAATATAGATTTTGTTCTGCTACTTTGCCTAAATTATAAGCAAATTGGTAAAAGATTCTTTCTACCTAAATGGTAGAAATATCACCTATAATGGTGATGGACAGGATAGCTGTAGGGGCGTGTGAGGAGGCTATGCTTTTTTTTTATAGGTGAACTTTAACCTTTTTATTTATAATTTAAGGAAAGTAGCTCATAAGTCGATATTTTTCAATGACTTCAATCCTTGAACAATATCAAGGTTTTATAGCTGAACATTGACAGCGCTTGTTTCTTCCAATAAATTTATAGTACTAAAAATTATCTCTGCTGTTGAGATATATATTTATTATCTTTAAATACACTTGATATACTTGACAGGCCTTCTCTTTAGAGGTAAAACGGATATGTTTAATTAATGGAGGCTAAATCAAAGAGGAGAATAAGTTCTATAAGTAAAGATTGTGTCAATAACTTTCTAGAAACATGCTTAGGTTCCTTGGGCCCAGTGAAAGTAAAGAATATATTCCTAGGGGTAAAGACAACATCATTATCTTATGACATATGTGTTTATCTAGGTTGCCTCACTTTAGCAAAGAGCACTTATCATGCAGTGTAAATTTAATTACAGGCATTTACTATTTTATGGTCACTTTTTTAGTTGCCACATTTGCTAGCTTGATTCATTTTTCCAGAACACTATGCATTGCTCATTTCCATAGTTATGACCACCCTACAATCCAGCAGCAGTGGCCATGCTTGCACAATATCGGACAATACACTGGCCTAGTTGAGCTCCCATAGTCCCGTCCACTAGAGAGGCCACAGCTTTTTCCTATAGTGTGCAAGCAAGACCATTGCTGATGGATAGCAGGGTGTTTGTAACCGTGGAAACACGCAGTGTATAATATGATAGGAAAATGAATGCAACCAGCAAAGGAAGCAATAGAATTAATTGTAATATATTAGGAGTAGTATTGCCTTTATCTAAATAATAAATATCAGATGCAGAAGTGAGACAACTGCTTTAAGTTCCTGGACCCATTCCAACTGAAGGATGAGTTCCTATAGATCTATAGCTGTTACTTTTTAGATAGAAAAGCAAATATGGGGATATGCTTAGAAAAATCTTATGGTAGTGAAATAGCAAGGTTTTAAGTCAAATGCAATTTATTGTGTATAATCCAGAAATATAGAGTTTGTTCTGCTACTTTGCCTAAATTATAAGCAAATTGGTAAAAGATTCTTTCTACCTAAATGGTAGAAATATCACCTATAATGGTGATGGACAGGATAGCTGTAGGGGCGTGTGAGGAGGCTATGCTTTTTTTTTATAGGTGAACTTTAACCTTTTTATTTATAATTTAAGGAAAGTAGCTCATAAGTCGATATTTTTCAATGACTTCAATCCTTGAACAATATCAAGGTTTTATAGCTGAACATTGACAGCGCTTGTTTCTTCCAATAAATTTATAGTACTAAAAATTATCTCTGCTGTTGAGATATATATTTATTATCTTTAAATACACTTGATATACTTGACAGGCCTTCTCTTTAGAGGTAAAACGGATATGTTTAATTAATGGAGGCTAAATCAAAGAGGAGAATAAGTTCTATAAGTAAAGATTGTGTCAATAACTTTCTAGAAACATGCTTAGGTTCCTTGGGCCCAGTGAAAGTAAAGAATGTATTCCTAGGGGTAAAGACAACATCATTATCTTATGACATATGTGTTTATCTAGGTTGCCTCACTTTAGCAAAGAGCACTTATCATGCAGTGTAAAGTTAATTACAGGCATTTACTATTTTATGGTCACTTTTTTAGTTGCCACATTTGCTAGCTTGATTCATTTTTCCAGAACACTATGCATTGCTCATTTCCATAGTTATGACCACCCTACAATCCAGCAGCAGTGGCCATGCTTGCACAATATAGGACAATACACTGGCCTAGTTGAGCTCCCATAGTCCCGTCCACTAGAGAGGCCACTGCTTTTTCCTATAGTGTGCAAGCAAGACCATTGCTGATGGATAGCAGGGTGTTTGTAACCGTGGAAACACGCAGTGTATAATATGATAGGAAAATGAATGCAACCAGCAAAGGAAGCAATAGAATTAATTGTAATATATTAGGAGTAGTATTGCCTTTATCTAAATAATAAATATCAGATGCAGAAGTGAGACAACTGCTTTAAGTTCCTGGGACCCATTCCAACTGAAGGATGAGTTCCTATAGATCTATAGCTGTTACTTTTTAGATAGAAAAGCAAATATGGGGATATGCTTAGAAAAATCTTATGGTAGTGAAATAGCAAGGTTTTAAGTCAAATGCAATTTATTGTGTATAATCCAGAAATATAGATTTTGTTCTGCTACTTTGCCTAAATTATAAGCAAATTGGTAAAAGATTCTTTCTACCTAAATGGTAGAAATATCACCTATAATGGTGATGGACAGGATAGCTGTAGGGGCGTGTGAGGAGGCTATGCTTTTTTTTTATAGGTGAACTTTAACCTTTTATTTATAATTTAAGGAAAGTAGCTCATAAGTCGATATTTTTCAATGACTTCAATCCTTGAACAATATCAAGGTTTTATAGCTGAACATTGACAGCGCTTGTTTCTTCCAATAAATTTATAGTACTAAAAATTATCTCTGCTGTTGAGATATATATTTATTATCTTTAAATACACTTGATATACTTGACAGGCCTTCTCTTTAGAGGTAAAACGGATATGTTTAATTAATGGAGGCTAAATCAAAGAGGAGAATAAGTTCTATAAGTAAAGATTTGGTCAATAACTCTCTAGAAACATGCTTAGGTTCCTTGAGCCCAGTGAAAGTAAAGAATGTATTCCTAGGGGTAAAGACAACATCATTATCTTATGACATATGTGTTTATCTAGGTTGCCTCACTTTAGCAAAGAGCACTTATCATGCAGTGTAAAGTTAATTACAGGCATTTACTATTTTATGGTCACTTTTTTAGTTGCCACATTTGCTAGCTTGATTCATTTTTCCAGAACACTATGCATTGCTCATTTCCATAGTTATGACCACCCTACAATCCAGCAGCAGTGGCCATGCTTGCACAATATAGGACAATACACTGGCCTAGTTGAGCTCCCATAGTCCCGTCCACTAGAGAGGCCACAGCTTTTTCCTATAGTGTGCAAGCAAGACCATTGCTGATGGATAGCAGGGTGTTTGTAACCGTGGAAACACGCAGTGTATAATATGATAGGAAAATGAATGCAACCAGCAAAGGAAGCAATAGAATTAATTGTAATATATTAGGAGTAGTATTGCCTTTATCTAAATAATAAATATCAGATGCAGAAGTGAGACAACTGCTTTAAGTTCCTAGGACCCATTCCAACTGAAGGATGAGTTCCTATAGATCTATAGCTGTTACTTTTTAGATAGAAAAGCAAATATGGGGATATGCTTAGAAAAATCTTATGGTAGTGAAATAGCAAGGTTTTAAGTCAAATGCAATTTATTGTGTATAATCCAGAAATATAGAGTTTGTTCTGCTACTTTGCCTAAATTATAAGCAAATTGGTAAAAGATTCTTTCTACCTAAATGGTAGAAATATCACCTATAATGGTGATGGACAGGATAGCTGTAGGGGCGTGTGAGGAGGCTATGCTTTTTTTTTTATAGGTGAACTTTAACCTTTTTATTTATAATTTAAGGAAAGTAGCTCATAAGTCGATATTTTTCAATGACTTCAATCCTTGAACAATATCAAGGTTTTATAGCTGAACATTGACAGCGCTTGTTTCTTCCAATAAATTTATAGTACTAAAAATTATCTCTGCTGTTGAGATATATATTTATTATCTTTAAATACACTTGATATACTTGACAGGCCTTCTCTTTAGAGGTAAAACGGATATGTTTAATTAATGGAGGCTAAATCAAAGAGGAGAATAAGTTCTATAATTAAAGATTGTGTCAATAACTTTCTAGAAACATGCTTAGGTTCCTTGGGCCCAGTGAAAGTAAAGAATGTATTCCTAGGGGTAAAGACAACATCATTATCTTATGACATATGTGTTTATCTAGGTTGCCTCACTTTAGCAAAGAGCACTTATCATGCAGTGTAAAGTTAATTACAGGCATTTACTATTTTATGGTCACTTTTTTAGTTGCCACATTTGCTAGCTTGATTCATTTTTCCAGAACACTATGCATTGCTCATTTCCATAGTTATGACCACCCTACAATCCAGCAGCAGTGGCCATGCTTGCACAATATAGGACAATACACTGGCCTAGTTGAGCTCCCATAGTCCCGTCCACTAGAGAGGCCATTGCTTTTTCCTATAGTGTGCAAGCAAGACCATTGCTGATGGATAGCAGGGTGTTTGTAACCGTGGAAACACGCAGTGTATAATATGATAGGAAAATGAATGCAACCAGCAAAGGAAGCAATAGAATTAATTGTAATATATTAGGAGTAGTATTGCCTTTATCTAAATAATAAATATCAGATGCAGAAGTGAGACAACTGCTTTAAGTTCCTAGGACCCATTCCAACTGAAGGATGAGTTCCTATAGATCTATAGCTGTTACTTTTTAGATAGAAAAGCAAATATGGGGATATGCTTAGAAAAATCTTATGGTAGTGAAATAGCAAGGTTTTAAGTCAAATGCAATTTATTGTGTATAATCCAGAAATATAGATTTTGTTCTGCTACTTTGCCTAAATTATTAGCAAATTGGTAAAAGATTCTTTCTACCTAAATGGTAGAAATATCACCTATAATGGTGATGGACAGGATAGCTGTAGGGGCGTGTGAGGAGGCTATGCTTTTTTTTTATAGGTGAACTTTAACCTTTTTATTTATAATTTAAGGAAAGTAGCTCATAAGTCGATATTTTTCAATGACTTCAATCCTTGAACAATATCAAGGTTTTATAGCTGAACATTGACAGCGCTTGTTTCTTCCAATAAATTTATAGTACTAAAAATTATCTCTGCTGTTGAGATATATATTTATTATCTTTAAATACACTTGATATACTTGACAGACCTTCTCTTTAGAGGTAAAACGGATATGTTTAATTAATGGAGGCTAAATCAAAGAGGAGAATAAGTTCTATAAGTAAAGATTGTGTCAATAACTTTCTAGAAACATGCTTAGGTTCCTTGGGCCCAGTGAAAGTAAAGAATGTATTCCTAGGGGTAAAGACAACATCATTATCTTATGACATATGTGTTTATCTAGGTTGCCTCACTTTAGCAAAGAGCACTTATCATGCAGTGTAAAGTTAATTACAGGCATTTACTATTTTATGGTCACTTTTTTAGTTGCCACATTTGCTAGCTTGATTCATTTTTCCAGAACACTATGCATTGCTCATTTCCATAGTTATGACCACCCTACAATCCCGCAGCAGTGGCCATGCTTGCACAATATAGGACAATACACTGGCCTAGTTGAGCTCCCATAGTCCCGTCCACTAGAGAGGCCACAGCTTTTTCCTATAGTGTGCAAGCAAGACCATTGCTGATGGATAGCAGGGTGTTTGTAACTGTGGAAACACGCAGTGTATAATATGATAGGAAAATGAATGCAACCAGCAAAGGAAGCAATAGAATTAATTGTAATATATTAGGAGTAGTATTGCCTTTATCTAAATAATAAATATCAGATGCAGAAGTGAGACAACTGCTTTAAGTTCCTGGACCCATTCCAACTGAAGGATGAGTTCCTATAGATCTATAGCTGTTACTTTTTAGATAGAAAAGCAAATATGGGGATATGCTTAGAAAAATCTTATGGTAGTGAAATAGCAAGGTTTTAAGTCAAATGCAATTTATTGTGTATAATCCAGAAATATAGATTTTGTTCTGCTACTTTGCCTAAATTATAAGCAAATTGGTAAAAGATTCTTTCTACCTAAATGGTAGAAATATCACCTATAATGGTGATGGACAGGATAGCTGTAGGGGCGTGTGAGGAGGCTATGCTTTTTTTATATAGGTGAACTTTAACCTTTTTATTTATAATTTAAGGAAAGTAGCTCATAAGTCGATATTTTTCAATGACTTCAATCCTTGAACAATATCAAGGTTTTATAGCTGAACATTGACAGCGCTTGTTTCTTCCAATAAATTTATAGTACTAAAAATTATCTCTGCTGTTGAGATATATATTTATTATCTTTAAATACACTTGATATACTTGACAGACCTTCTCTTTAGAGGTAAAACTGATATGTTTAATTAATGGAGGCTAAATCAAAGAGGAGAATAAGTTCTATAAGTAAAGATTGTGTCAATAACTTTCTAGAAACATGCTTAGGTTCCTTGGGCCCAGTGAAAGTAAAGAATGTATTCCTAGGGGTAAAGACAACATCATTATCTTATGACATATGTGTTTATCTAGGTTGCCTCACTTTAGCAAAGAGCACTTATCATGCAGTGTAAAGTTAATTACAGGCATTTACTATTTTATGGTCACTTTTTTAGTTGCCACATTTGCTAGCTTGATTCATTTTTCCAGAACACTATGCATTGCTCATTTCCATAGTTATGACCACCCTACAATCCAGCAGCAGTGGCCATGCTTGCACAATATAGGACAATACACTGGCCTAGTTGAGCTCCCATAGTCCCGTCCACTAGAGAGGCCACAGCTTTTTCCTATAGTGTGCAAGCAAGACCATTGCTGATGGATAGCAGGGTGTTTGTAACCGTGGAAACACGCAGTGTATAATATGATAGGAAAATGAATGCAACCAGCAAAGGAAGCAATAGAATTAATTGTAATATATTAGGAGTAGTATTGCCTTTATCTAAATAATAAATATCAGATGCAGAAGTGAGACAACTGCTTTAAGTTCCTAGGACCCATTCCAACTGAAGGATGAGTTCCTATAGATCTATAGCTGTTACTTTTTAGATAGAAAAGCAAATATGGGGATATGCTTAGAAAAATCTTATGGTAGTGAAATAGCAAGGTTTTAAGTCAAATGCAATTTATTGTGTATAATCCAGAAATATAGATTTTGTTCTGCTACTTTGCCTAAATTATAAGCAAATTGGTAAAAGATTCTTTCTACCTAAATGGTAGAAATATCACCTATAATGGTGATGGACAGGATAGCTGTAGGGGCGTGTGAGGAGGCTATGCTTTTTTTTTATAGGTGAACTTTAACCTTTTTATTTATAATTTAAGGAAAGTAGCTCATAAGTCGATATTTTTCAATGACTTCAATCCTTGAACAATATCAAGGTTTTATAGCTGAACATTGACAGCGCTTGTTTCTTCCAATAAATTTATAGTACTAAAAATTATCTCTGCTGTTGAGATATATATTTATTATCTTTAAATACACTTGATATACTTGACAGGCCTTCTCTTTAGAGGTAAAACGGATGTGTTTAATTAATGGAGGCTAAATCAAAGAGAAGAATAAGTTCTATAAGTAAAGATTGTGTCAATAACTTTCTAGAAACATGCTTAGGTTCCTTGGGCCCAGTGAAAGTAAAGAATGTATTCCTAGGGGTAAAGACAACATCATTATCTTATGACATATGTGTTTATCTAGGTTGCCTCACTTTAGCAAAGAGCACTTATCATGCAGTGTAAAGTTAATTACAGGCATTTACTATTTTATGGTCACTTTTTTAGTTGCCACATTTGCTAGCTTGATTCATTTTTCCAGAACACTATGCATTGCTCATTTCCATAGTTATGACCACCCTACAATCCAGCAGCAGTGGCCATGCTTGCACAATATAGGACAATACACTGGCCTAGTTGAGCTCCCATAGTCCCGTCCACTAGAGAGGCCACAGCTTTTTCCTATAGTGTGCAAGCAAGACCATTGCTGATGGATAGCAGGGTGTTTGTAACCGTGGAAACACGCAGTGTATAATATGATAGGAAAATGAATGCAACCAGCAAAGGAAGCAATAGAATTAATTGTAATATATTAGGAGTAGTATTGCCTTTATCTAAATAATAAATATCAGATGCAGAAGTGAGACAACTGCTTTAAGTTCCTAGGACCCATTCCAACTGAAGGATGAGTTCCTATAGATCTATAGCTGTTACTTTTTAGATAGAAAAGCAAATATGGGGATATGCTTAGAAAAATCTTATGGTAGTGAAATAGCAAGGTTTTAAGTCAAATGCAATTTATTGTGTATAATCCAGAAATATAGATTTTGTTCTGCTACTTTGCCTAAATTATAAGCAAATTGGTAAAAGATTCTTTCTACCTAAATGGTAGAAATATCACCTATAATGGTGATGGACAGGATAGCTGTAGGGGCGTGTGAGGAGGCTATGCTTTTTTTTTATAGGTGAACTTTAACCTTTTTATTTATAATTTAAGGAAAGTAGCTCATAAGTCGATATTTTTCAATGACTTCAATCCTTGAACAATATCAAGGTTTTATAGCTGAACATTGACAGCGCTTGTTTCTTCCAATAAATTTATAGTACTAAAAATTATCTCTGCTGTTGAGATATATATTTATTATCTTTAAATACACTTGATATACTTGACAGGCCTTCTCTTTAGAGGTAAAACGGATATGTTTAATTAATGGAGGCTAAATCAAAGAGGAGAATAAGTTCTATAAGTAAAGATTGTGTCAATAACTTTCTAGAAACATGCTTAGGTTCCTTGGGCCCAGTGAAAGTAAAGAATGTATTCCTAGGGGTAAAGACAACATCATTATCTTATGACATATGTGTTTATCTAGGTTGCCTCACTTTAGCAAAGAGCACTTATCATGCAGTGTAAAGTTAATTACAGGCATTTACTATTTTATGGTCACTTTTTTAGTTGCCACATTTGCTAGCTTGATTCATTTTTCCAGAACACTATGCATTGCTCATTTCCATAGTTATGACCACCCTACAATCCAGCAGCAGTGGCCATGCTTGCACAATATAGGACAATACACTGGCCTAGTTGAGCTCCCATAGTTCCGTCCACTAGAGAGGCCACAGCTTTTTCCTATAGTGTGCAAGCAAGACCATTGCTGATGGATAGCAGGGTGTTTGTAACCGTGGAAACACGCAGTGTATAATATGATAGGAAAATGAATGCAACCAGCAAAGGAAGCAATAGAATTAATTGTAATATATTAGGAGTAGTATTGCCTTTATCTAAATAATAAATATCAGATGCAGAAGTGAGACAACTGCTTTAAGTTCCTAGGACCCATTCCAACTGAAGGATGAGTTCCTATAGATCTATAGCTGTTACTTTTTAGATAGAAAAGCAAATATGAAGATATGCTTAGAAAAATCTTATGGTAGTGAAATAGCAAGGTTTTAAGTCAAATGCAATTTATTGTGTATAATCTAGAAATATAGATTTTATTCTGCTACTTTGCCTAAATTATAAGCAAATTGGTA